>NC_060177.1:56180822-56437409 GCF_021184085.1 Oncorhynchus gorbuscha | reverse complement strand
AGTATGCTGATTCAGATTTTATGTACTACAGAAGTTTAGCGAGGGGAATGAAATGTGCCGCCTTAGAGAACCTATCGACAACCGTAAGAATCACAGTCTTCCCCGCAGACAAAGGCAGACCGGTAATGAAGTCTAGGGCGATGTGAGACCATGGTCGAGAAGGAATGGGGAGCGGTCTGAGACGACCGGCAGGAGGAGAGTTACCCGACTTAGTCTGCGCGCAGTCCGAACAAGCAGCCACGAAACGGCGCGTGTCACGCTCCTGAGTCGGCCACCAAAAGCGCTGGCGAATAGACGCAAGAGTGCCTCGAACACCGGGATGACCAGCTAACTTGGCAGAGTGAGCCCACTGAAGAACAGCCAGACGAGTGGAAACAGGAACGAAAAGGAGGTTACTAGGACAAGCGCGCGGCGACGCAGTGTGCGTGAGTGCTTGCTTAACCTGTCTTTCAATTCCCCAGACTGTTAACCCGACAACACGCCCATAAGGAAGAATCCCTCGGGATCAGTAGAAGCCACAGAAGAACTAAACAGACGGGATAAGGCATCAGGCTTGGTGTTCTTGCTACCCGGACGGTAAGAAATCACAAACTCGAAACGAGCGAAAAACAACGCCCAACGAGCTTGACGGGCATTAAGTCGTTTGGCAGAACGGATGTACTCAAGGTTCTTATGGTCTGTCCAAACGACAAAAGGAACGGTCGCCCCCTCCAACCACTGTCGCCATTCGCCTAGGGCTAAGCGGATGGCGAGCAGTTCACGGTTACCCACATCATAGTTGCGCTCAGATGGCGACAGGCGATGAGAAAAATAAGCGCAAGGATGAACCTTATCGTCAGACTGGAAGCGCTGGGATAGAATGGCTCCCACGCCTACCTCTGAAGCGTCAACCTCGACAATGAATTGTCTAGTGACGTCAGGAGTAACGAGGATAGGAGCGGACGTAAAACGTTCTTTTAGAAGATCAAAAGCTCCCTGGGCGGAACCGGACCACTTAAAAAGCACTTCTCAGACTTTACGTAGAGACAATTCTCTAAAAGGCGCTGTAGAACACGTCGAACGTGCTGAACATGAATCTCGAGTGACGGAGAAAAAATCAGGATATCGTCAAGATAGACAAAAACAAAGATGTTCAGCATGTCTCTCAGAACATCATTAACTAATGCCTGAAAAACAGCTGGCGCATTGGCGAGACCAAACGGCAGAACCCGGTACTCAAAATGCCCTAACGGAGTGTTAAACGCCGTTTTCCACTCGTCCCCCTCTCTGATGCGCACGAGATGGTAAGCGTTACGAAGGTCCAACTTAGTAAAGCACCTGGCTCCCTGCAGAATCTCGAAGGCTGATGACATAAGGGGAAGCGGATAACGATTCTTAACCGTTATGTCATTCAGCCCTCGATAATCCACGCAGGGGCGCAGAGTACCGTCCTTCTTCTTAACAAAAAGAACCCCGCCCGGCCGGAGAGGAAGAAGGCACTATGGTACCGGCGTCAAGAGACACAGACAAATAATCCTCGAGAGCCTTACGTTCGGGAGCCGACAGAGAGTATAGTCTACCCCGAGGAGGAGTGGTCCCCGGAAGGAGATCAATACTACAATCATACGACCGGTGAGGAGGAAGGGAGTTGGCTCGGGACCGACTGAAGACCGTGCGCAGATCATGATATTCCTCCGGCACTCCTGTCAAATCGCCAGGTTCCTCCTGAGAAGTAGGGACAGAAGAAACGGGAGGGATGGCAGACATTAAACACTTCACATGACAAGAAACGTTCCAGGATAGGATAGAATTACTAGACCAATTAATAGAAGGATTATGACATACTAGCCAGGGATGACCCAAAACAACAGGTGTAAACGGTGAACGAAAAATCAAAAAAGAAATAGTCTCACTGTGGTTACCAGATACTGTGAGGGTTAAAGGTAGTGTCTCAAATCTGATACTGGGAAGATGACTACCATCTAAGGCGAACATGGGCGTAGGCTTCTCTAACTCTCTGAAAGGAATGTCATGTTTCCGAACCCATGCTTCGTCCATGAAACAACCCTCAGCCCCAGAGTCTATCAAGGCACTACATGTAGCACCCGAACCGGTCCAGCGTAGATGGACCGACAAAGTAGTACAGGATCTTGATGGAGAGACTTGAGTAGTTGCGCTCACCTGTAGCCCTCCGCTTACAGATGAGCTCTGGCTTTTACTGGACATGAATTAACAAAATGTCCAGCAACTCCGCAATAGAGGCACAGGCGGTTGGTGATCCTCCGTTCCCTCTCCTTAGTCGAGATGCGAATCCCTCCCAGCTGCATGGGCTCAGACTCTGAGCCAGAGGAGGGAGATGGTTGCGATGCGGAGCAGGGAAACACCGTTGATGCGAGCTCTCTTCCACGAGCCCGGTGACGAAGATCTACCCGTCGTTCTATGCGGATGGCGAGAGCAATCAAAGAGTCCACATCTGAAGGAACCTCCCGGGAGAGAATCTCATCCTTAACCACTGCGTGGAGTCCCTCCAGAAAACGAGCGAGCAGCGCCGGCTCGTTCCACTCACTAGAGGCAGCAAGAGTGCGAAACTCAATAGAATAATCCGTTATGGACCGTTCACCTTGGCATAAGGAAGCCAGGGCCCTAGAAGCCTCCCCACCAAAAACTGAACGGTCAAAAACCCGAATCATCTCCTCTTTAAAGTTCTGGAACTTGTTAGAGCAATCAGCCCTTGCCTCCCAGATAGCTGTGCCCCATTCTCGAGCCCGGCCAGTAAGGAGTGAAATGACGTAAGCAACCCGAGCTCTCTCTCTAGAGTATGTGTTGGGTTGGAGAGAGAACACAATCTCACACTGCGTGAGAAAGGAGCGGCACTCAGTGGGCTGCCCGGAGTAGCAAGGTGGGTTATTAACCCTAGGTTCTGGAGGCTCGGCAGGCCAGGAAGTAACAGGTGGCACGAGACGTAGACTCTGGAACTGTCCAGAGAGGTCGGAAACCTGAGCGGCCAGGTTCTCCACGGCATGGCGAGCAGCAGACAATTCCTGCTCGTGTCTGCCGAGCATGGCTCCTTGGATCTCGACGGCAGTGTAACGAGCGTCTGAAGTCGCTGGGTCCATTCCTTGGTCGGTTCCTTCTGTCATGCAGGTGAAAGAGGACCCAAAAGCGACTTGGCGAAAACAGAGTCTTTAATCCAGTAAAGTAAATACAAACAAAAAACACAACTTTCACTCGAAATGACGAGGACAAACTGGAGACTCGATCTTGAACAGCAGGTGAACAGCAGGTTGCCTCGGGAAGGCACTTGAACCAGACAGACTCAGACACCTGCTCACCACGCAGCATCTGAGGAAAACACGACACGACAGGGCGATACACAAACACAGCACGGTGAATTCTAGACAAGGAACCGACAGGACAGGAACGGAACACAAAGGAAGAAATAGGGACTCTAATCAGGGGAAAGGATCGGGAACAGGTGTGGGAAGACTAAATGATTGATTAGGGGAATAGGAACAGCTGGGAGCAGGAACGGAACGATAGAGAGAAGAGAGAGCGAGAGAGTGAGAGAGGGAGGGGGAGAGAGAGGGATAGAAAGAGGGAAAGAACCTAATAAGACCAGCAGAGGGAAACGAATAGAATGGGAAGCACAGGGACAAGACAAGATAATAAATGACAAAACATGACAGACAGAGTAAAGAGTGTTTATTTTATTGCATGTAGGCTATTTTAAGAACATATTATTTATGATATTGCTGATAATAAAGCTATATGAACAATTAAAAACACTGAAAACATATTCACTTGCATGTTATCACAAATAAGAATACAAAACCTTTTTTACACAGTCACAATTTTACAGATAGATGTCATTGAACATTATGCTGACATTACCAAGTGTGACCCATCTGAAAAAGTCAGTTATCACGATGACTATCATGTCTTCTTACAAAATCTGACAAAGGGATACAAAAGGTTCAGTAGGCGATGTGTTAAGTCAGATTTGATCAATATACTGAAAAATAATTGCACATATAGAACATGTCATATATAGGCATACACACAAAAATGATCAAAGCAAAGACTCCAATTGATCCTCCAGCAAAAAGTGATGAAGCCTTCATTATTACATTTACATTTATGAGGATGTACCTACCAAACGAGAGAAAACATCTTACAACAATCTGATTAAACCACAACAAAGCCAAATGGATAAAGATGAGGAAAGGGAACCTTACCCCTCCCTTTTGTCCAAATAACACAAGTGTGCTTGAAATCCTAGAAAATAGTTCAAATGGCACAGTATGACTAATAGCACAGGAGTTCAATAAGATCAACAATCAATATAACTTTGTTAAAGACCTTCAAAACTGTCATTCCTTTTTGATGAATAAACTCCACATATAATTTATTTCCAATGCATAGCAGTTGGTCTTACCCCTCCCCATTGACTGACAGCTTGTGATATGATGTAATAGTCTCTGCCATTCTGTAGTGGCGCGTTGTAGAAGATATCATAGTAGGTTCCATCGGCCACAGTTAGGGTCATCTCTTTCCCTCATCCCTCAGATGGACCTGGGCAGTGACGCACTGTCCATGGGACTTCCTCTGACTGGAGGAGACTGGATTCTTAGGAGAGCTGCAGTCAAACACACGGGTCTCCTCCAGTGCCAAACTGTAAACCCAGGAACAAAAGAGAAAAGTGTTTGTGTCATAATAGAGAGTGGCAGGCGTCACTGGGTCCATTTCAAGAGATTAAATCAGCATTTAGTGAGGTAGAGGGATAGAGGTAAAATGATTAATTATCTAACTGGGTCCACAGTGTTAGCTGATCTGTGTAGCCACAGTGGCAATGGAGCCACAACTTCTCTATAAAGATGTATTTGGTTTGAGGAACTATAAGAGAATAAGTTATTGACACATTTAAATATCATGTCAAAGTCTAAATTAAAAGTAATATTCTGCGTCATATTTCTCACAATACCTTAAAATATTTAATCATCAAACTGTTATTAGTTGAGGTTATTTGTAGTGTACCTTGTAGGCTGGTGTTAGCTGTGACCATGGAAGTGAACCTGCACAGTGCAGTGATGCTGATGGTATAGCTGGTAACAGGCAGCAGGTTCAGGGAGGTCTGAAGTGGAATAACTATGTCAAGGTATATGCATAGGTGTATGCAGTTCAGAGAGCACTTTTTCTAATCAACAATTTTGTATAGTTTATGGTCCTTGTTCAAATAAACTTACTCTGTAATGTTCTGTGTCTTCTTCATACTTGTCTGCATTCCAACGCAAACATTTTTCATTAAAACAACCGTCGCTGATGGCAGGCTTGATTTCTGGTATTCACAACAGATGAGAAACAACGTGTTAAAAAACGTTAAAAAGTAAATAAAAAAGTTCACTGATTTGCAAATTCCTTCAATATACTGAAAGGTTTTTCAAGTGAACAATGGTTTACGATTCATGAATGGCATTGCAGTGTAGAAGCCTGCCACTTCCCGATGATGTCACACACAGAGGTGTTCCTTCCTCTCCAGCTGTGGAATCCCTCCAGACAGGGATGGAACACAATACTTGTGTTCTGCCACATCTACTCTGAGTTGGCCAGAGCAGGGGCTGGTCCGCATTTAGCTGTAAAAAACATGGTAGAAGTCATATCAATTGAATTATACAAAAGAGATCCTGTGACGATTACCTTAAAATATTAGATCACAATATACAGTATATACAAATACTAGTTTTCATTATTTTGTTGTAACATAATCAGGATCATGATTAAACATGAATTTACAACACGGACGCACACTCTCAATACAACCAATTACCCAATACAACATTACCCCCTTCTGGTACAGAGTACTAGGTGCTGAACGTCTCTCTTCCATTGGTAGGTGCAAACATGACAAACAACACAGCATCAATTTGAATGTGAGCACTTGAATGTAACACAATATAATGGGTTCACGGTTATATTGTTAATATAACTTTGCATATTATTGAAACAATTCCCCACTACCCTGATGGTGTACAAGTTGAGAGACTATTTCCACCCTCCTGGTATAATCGATCCTTACATACGTACTCAATAACTCTCCCCAGGCCAGTTGTATTGACCCACAACATGTTAGTATGGGGAAGGTTTAGTGGAGCCCCATAGTTTACCTCTGCTCATTGAAATCAATGTGTTTTTGGTAGCCCTTTCCTACAGTCAAATGACCAAATTGCCTTATGGGTTGGCAGCAAAAAGAAATGTGAATTATTATGTGGATTGTTATTAATACACCTTCTATAGGGGTTGAAATTTCAAAATGGAAATGACCCATTTTAGCAATTTTGCATTTGAATATACTGTACGTTTAAATACATGTCTTTCAATACATTCATTCATGAAGTTCTATATCCTCCCAAAGTGTATTCTCTCCAACTCGTGGTGTGATATCCTTCAACACATCGGTAATAAACCACACTACCAATCAACGATGTCCGGTTCCATAGCATCTTAGCATGGGATATAAACACTGGCTCCCCACAGTCAATCTCTAGAACTTAACCAGTTAAATTAAGCTAACAGTAATTGAAAATGTCATCTACGTAATCCCCAAAAGTAATACTTGATCATGAAAGGGCCATAAACAATAACTAGTAATGTTGCATGCTCCAATAAAGGTTAAAATCTCACTTTTCTGGTAAAAAATAGTTATAAATTGCTGGTGTAATCACTTTTGAGGACACAAGCTCAAGTACACAGGACAAAGATTATACAAATGTGAAAATATGAATATCTGTATGAATAAGGCTTGAAATGACTTGTATGCTTTCTAAATATAGTATATTCAAAGTAGAAAATGACTAACTATAAGATTCCTTATAACTGTAAAATACATATTTGTATATTTATTTTCTAAAGGTCTTTCTTGATCAAAATGTCTGCCCCCATTGCTGTGAATGTCTCACAGAGCTCTAGCTTTTGGCTTTCTGAACTTGTTAGGAACTCAACATTTCATCTCCTAATAATCTTTTCTGTCTTGTCACGCCCTTATCTGTTTCACCTGTCTTTGTGCTTGTCTCCACCCCCCTTCAGTTGTCGCCCATCTTCCCCAGTGTATTTATACATGTGTTCTCTGTTTGTCTGTTGCGGTTCATCTGGTCTTGTCAGGTCTTACCAGCATGTTTTCCCATTTCTCTGCTTTCTGTATCCCCGGTTCTGACCATTCAGTCTGCCCTGACCATGAACCTGCCTGCCATTCTGTACCTATCTGACTCTGCCCCGTTTACCAACCTGCTCTACATATCCTTTTATCCACATTTTTTTTTATTTCCATTTTGCAGACCCCACGGTGCTGAGCGGATTTGATAACCAGACTTGAGAGATGGGTATCAGAGTCAGCTGAGGTCACAATGAAATCCAACCACCGCTCTGTCTCAATGGGGATGTTGGCAATGGTGGTTTGTCATCATCAGCATTTTTGACATATTCAGTTTAACTGTATTGTGTGTAACAGTGATAACACCAACTACAACTGAAATGATAACTTAAAACACAAAATATAAATATCCATTAACAAAATTGTTCTAGCTTATTAGACACATTTCCACTTCCTGAACACATACTACTTAAATAAAAAACATACAGCGTTTTCTTAGTAAAACGCAAAAGTAAAAATGAAATAAATACAGTAGTCTTTCCACCTTATAGTCAGACACATTCTATTCACAGGCTTGTACACAGCACAGAGGTTGTAGTAGCATTTTAGCAGTGCAGGAGATGCTAATATGGAGGATTATGTACTCCACACTTTGGGAGACATATAAAACACATTAGCAAATTCCACAGTTATGATGTGTACACCAATAAGAGCTACTGTCATGCAGGTGAAAGAGGACCCAAAAGCGACTTGGCGAAAACAGAGTCTTTAATCCAGTAAAGTAAATACAATCAAAAAACACAACTTTCACTAAATGACGAGGACAAACTGGAGACTCGATCTTGAACAGCAGGTGAACAGCAGGTTGCCTCGGGAGGCATTGAACCAAACAGACTGACACCTTCACCACGCAGCATCTGAGGAAAACACGGCACGACAGGGTTTACACAAACACAGCACGGTGAATTCTAGACAAGGAACCGACAGGGCAGAAACGAATAACAAGGAGAGAAATAGGGACTCTAATCAGGGAAAAGGATCGGGAACAGGTGTGGGAAGACTAAATGATTGATTAGGGGAATAAACAGCTGGGAGCAGGAACGGAACGATAGAGAGAAGAGAGAGCGGGAGAGTGAGAGAGGGAGGGGAGAGAGAGGGATAGAAAGAGGGAAAGAACCTAATAAGACCAGCAGAGGGAAACGAATAGAAGGAGGAGAACAGGGACAAGGCATGATAATCAATGACAAAACATGACAGTTCACCGAGCCTCCTTGCACTCGAGGAGGAATTTGGGGCAACGGAGGAAATCATCAATGAGTGAACGGTCCAGCACGTCCCGAGACGGAACCCAACTCCTCTCCTCAGGACCGTAACCCTCCCAATCCACTAAGTATTGGTGACCCCGTCCCCGAGAACGCATGTCCATGATCTTATGTACCTTGTAAGCAGGTGCCTGTCGACAAGGACGGGAGGGGGAGGGAAGACGAACGGGAGTGCGAAGAAAGGGCTTGACACAGGAGACATGGAAGACAGGATGGATGCGAAGATGTATGGAAGAACACAACAGGATTGAACCTGGGAGACACGGAACGGACCAATGAATGCGGAGTCAACTACTTCAGATGACTTTTCTACAGAAGCTGTCGTAAGAGGAAGGTTGCGAGTGGAAAGCAACTCTCTGGCCGCAACAATACCTTGACTCTTAATCCTGCGTTTATTGGCGGCTCTCACAGTCTGTGCCCTGTAAACAAAGTGCAGACCTCACCCTTCCAGGTGCATCACAACGTTGGACAAACGTGAGCGGAGGGAACGCTGATCTAAAGCTGGGATGAGAACAGAGGAGGCAACCCAGAACTCTGAAACGGAGATAACCCGGTAGCAGACACTCAAAGGCTTTCTGTGACCTATTATTCTGCCCAGGGGAGCTGTTCTGCCCAAGACAAGGGTTTCTGAAAGAAAGGCTGCGTAGTATGCGACCAATCGTCTGATTTCCCTCTGCTTGACCGTTAGACTGGGGATGAAACCCGGAAGAGAGACTGACGGATACCAATAAAACGACAGAACTCCTCCAAAACTGTGACGTGAATGGCCTCTGTCTGAAACGGCGTCTAACGGGATTTGAATTCTGAATACATTTTCGATAATGATTTGCAGCTTCCTTAGCGGAAGGAAGTTTAGCGAGGGAATGAAAATGTGCCGCCTTAGAGAACCTATCGACAACCGTAAGAATCACAGTCTTCCCCGCAGACAAAGGCAGATAATGAAGTGAGGGCGATGTGAGACCATGGTCGAAGGAATGGGGAGCGGTCTGAGAGACCGGCAGGAGGAGAGTTACCCGAAGTCTGCGCAGAACAAGCAGCCACGGGCTGCTTGTCACGCTCCTGAGTCGGCCACCAAAAGCGCTGGCGCTTGTGCAAGAGTGCCTCGAACACCGGGATGACCAGCTAACTTGGCTCTGAGCCCACTGAAGAACAGCCAGACGAGTGGAAACAGGCCAAAAGGAGGTTACTAGGACATCCATGATGGACAGTGTGCGTGAGTGCAGTTAACCTGTCTTTCAATTCCCAGACTGTTAACCCGACAACACGCATCATCAATGAGGAAGAATCCCTCGGGATCAGTAGAAGCCACAGAAGAACTAAACAGACGGGATAAGGCATCAGGCTTGTGTTCTTGCTACCCGGACGGTAAGAAATCAAATGGTGTGTGAAAAACAATCCACAAAGGGGCATTAAGTCTTTGGCAGAACGGATGTACTCAAGGTTCTTATGGTCTGTCCAAACGACAAAAGGAACGGTCGCCTCCAACCACTGTCGCCATTCGCCTAGGCATCACGGATGGCGAGCAGTTACGTTACCCACATCATAGTTGCGCTCAGATGGCGACAGGCGATGAGAAAAATAAGCGCAAGGATGAACTTATCGTCAGACTGGAAGCGCTGGGATAGAATGGCTCCCACGCCACCTCTCTGCTGGTCAACCTGACAATGAATTGTCTAGTGACGTCAGGAGTAACGAGGATAGGAGCGGACAAACGTTCTTTTAGAAGATCAAAAGCTCCCTGGGCGGAACCGGACCTTAAAACACGTCTTGACAGAAGTAAGAGCTGTGAGAGGGGCAGCAAACTGTCAAACTGCTTCCATAGAAATTAGCGAAACCTAAAAAGCGCTGCAACTCCGACACGTGACCTTGGAACGGGCCAATCACTGACAGCTTGGACCTTAGCGGAATCCATCTGAATGCCTTCAGCGGAAATAACGGAACCTGAGAAAAGTAACGGAGGAGACATGAAAAGAGCACTTCTCAGCCTTTACAGAGACAATTCTCTAAAAGGCGCTGTAGAACACGTCGAACGTGCTGAACATGAATCTCGATTTGACGGAGAAAAAATCAGGATATCGTCAAGATAGACAAAAACAAAGATGTTCAGCATGTCTCTCAGAACATCATTAACTAATGCCTGAAAAACAGCTGGCGCATTGAAAGACCAAACGGCAGAACCCTTATTCAAAATGCCCTAACGGAGTGTTAAAACCGTTTTCCACTCGTCCCCCTCTCTGATGCGCACGAGATGGTAAGCGTTACGAAGGTCCAACGTAGTGAAATAGCACCTGGCTAACAAATCTGAAGGCTGATGACATAAGAGGGAAGCGGATAACGATTCTTAACCGTTATGTCATTCAGCCTCGATAATCCACGAAGGGGCGCAGAGTACCGAACTTCTTAAAAGACAAAAGAACCCCGCCCCGGCCGGAGAGGAAGAAGGCACTATGGTACCCTTTCAAGAGACACAGACAAATAATCCTCGAGAGCCTTACGTTCGGGAGCCGAGTAAGAGAGTATAGTCTACCCCGAGGAGGAGTGGTCCCCGGAAGAGATCAATACTACAATCATACGACCGGTGAGGAGGAAGGGAGTTGGCTCGGGACCGACTGAAGACATGCGCAGATCATGATATTCCTCCGGCACTCCTGTCAAATAACAGGTTCCTCCTGAGAAGTAGGGACAGAAGAAATAGGAGGGATGGCAGACATTAAACACTTCACATGACAAGAAACGTTCCAGGATAGGATAGAATTACTAGACCAATTAATAGAAGGATTATGACATATAGCCAGGGATGACCCAAAACAACAGGTGTAATTGAACGAAAAATCAAAAAGAAATAGTCTCACTGTGGTTCAGATACTGTGAGGGTTAAAGGTAGTGTCTCAAATCTGATACTGGGAAGATGACTACCATCTAGTGGCGAACATGGGCGTAGGCTTCTCTAACTCTCTGAAAGGAATGTCATGTTTCGAACCCATGCCAGTCCATGAAACAACCCTCAGCCCCAGAGTCTATCAAGGCACTCATGTAGCATTCCAACCGGTCCAGCGTAGATGGACCGACAAATAGTACAGGATTTTGATGGAGAGACTTGAGTAGTTGCGCTCACCTGTAGCCCTCCGCTTACAGATGAGTATTCTGGCTTTACTGACATGAATTAACAAAATGTCCAGCAACTCCGCAATAGAGGCACAGGCGGTTGGTGATCCTCCGATTCCCTCTCCTTAGTCGAGATTAATCCCTCCCAGCTGCATGGGCTCAGTCTCTGAGCCAGAGGAGGGAGATGGTTGCAGCGGAGCAGGAAACACCGTTGGTTCGAGCTCTCTTCACGAGCCCGGTGAAGAAGATCTACCCGCGTTCTATGCGGATGGCGAGAGCAATCAAAGAGTCCACATCTGAAGGAACCTCCGGGAGAGAATCTCATCCTTAACCACTGCGTGGAGTCCCTCCAGAAAACGAGCGAGCAGCTATCCGGCTCGTTCCACTCACTAGAGGCAGCAAGAGTGAAAACTCAATAGAATAACCCATGGACCGTTCACCTTGGCATAGGGAAGCCAGGGCCCTAAAGAAGCCTCCCTACCAAAAACTGAACGGTCAAAAACCCGAATCATCTCCTCTTTAAAGTTCTGGTACTTGTTAGAGCAATCAGCCCTTGCCTCCCAGATAGCTGTGCCCCATTCTCGAGCCCGGCCAGTGGCGGAGGAGTGAAATGACGTTAACAACAAGTGGAGCTCTCTCTAGAGTATGTGTTGGGTTGAGAGAGAACACAATCTCACACTGCGTGAGAAAGGAGCGGCACTCAGTGGGCTGCCCGGAAGCAAGGTGGGTTATTAACCCTAGGTTCTGGAGGCTCGGCAGGCCAGGAAGTAACAGGTATTAACGAAGCGCGAAGACTCTGGAACTGTCCAGAGAGGTCGGAAACCTGAGCGGCCAGGTTCTCCACGGCATGGCGAGAGCAGACAATATCCTGACTGTGTTGTTTAGCATGGCTCCTTGGATCTCGCCAGTGTAACGAGCGTCTGAAGTCGCTGGGTCCATTCCTTGGTCGGTTCCTTCTGTCATGCAGGTGAAAGAGGACCCAAAAGCGACTTGGCGAAAACAGAGTCTTTAATCCAGTAAAGTAAATACAATCAAAAACACAACTTTCACTCGAAATGACGAGGACAAACTGGAGATTCGATCTTGAACAGCAGGTGAACAGCAGGTTGCCTCGGGAAGGCACTTGAACCAAACAGACTCAGACACCTGCTCACCACGCAGCATCTGAGGAAAACACGACACGACAGGGCGATACACAAACACAGCACGGTGAATTCTAGACAAGGAATTCAGGGCAGAAACGAATAACAAGGAGAGAAATAGGGACTCTAATCAGGGAAAAGGATCGGGAACAGGTGTGGGAAGACTAAATGATTGATTAGGGGAATAGGAACAGCTGGGAGCAGGAACGGAACGATAGAGAGAAGAGAGAGCGGGAGAGTGAGAGAGGGAGGGGGAGAGAGAGGGATAGAAAGAGGGAAAGAACCTAATAAGACCAGCAGAGGGAAACGAATAGAAGGAGGAGAACAGGGACAAGGCATGATAATCAATGACAAAACATGACAGCTACTATATATGGCAAAACATAACATAACATTATGAATTAAAGAAGTTTAAAACTAGGTAAATAAGCAGTCCAATGTATAAATGATTAACATAGATATGGGAGTGACATGAACAATTGGTGATATACAATGAATTGAAGTAAATGAATCTTCAAAGTGTAGGCAGGCCTACTAGTTTATACAGCCTACCTTTTCCTGAATCCACTTTATCCACAGTGTTTGTGAGACCCATCATAACTTCAACCCACACTAAATGCTCTGTCACATGTATTTAAGGAAAACCCTATCCCCTGATGCTAAAAAAACAAGGTGTGAAATGGAGTAAAACTGGCTCACCATCGCAACAATAGGGTCAACACAGTGATAACACCCATTCACCATTGAGCTGTGTTTCCAGTTGCTTTTTGGGGAGCGAGTTAGTCTAGTATACAGTAGTGTAGGAGGGGGAGATAAGTCTACCATGCTGCTATCATCACCCAGCCCACCAGGACTCAGAGGGGGTCTCCCTCTATCACTCTCTCATTGAGCCCATGTCACACTGTGCCTGCTGGAGAGGCCTGATTAAGCACCAGCCTGTCCCTAAAACCAGCAAACAAACACTCCACTAGGGTCTCTCCACATATACTGTACAGAGGAGGATGCAATGTATGGTAACACAACATTGTAACTAAATAGGCATAGAATGCATAGAGCAGGCATGGGCCTCTACTTCAGATGACTTTTCTCAAGACATTTGACTGCAATATTTAGGAATGCAAAACAATTGAAGTTTATTGAATGTACAGTAAACAAAGGACACATATTAGTACATAAAGTACAAGTATTAAAAGTGTATCTAAAGTGAAGAAGAGCAAGCAGAACATAAATGGAAATCAACACATGATCACTCAAAGGCTTTCTGTAAAGAACCTATTATTCAGATCACAGTGTTTGATTCAAAAAGCATTCAAAGTGGTCCTAAGTAGCTAAGAGAAATGCTGATGATTTCACTATGCACCTTTATTTCGTATTACCCAACACTATAAATAAGAATGCAAAATCAATGCAAATACTGTGCAGTGACATGACATGACAAATAACCATGATTTTAACATCACCACACTCATTTTGTGCAGAGTAGTGGGCAGCTTTTGAAGACAATAGGGGTTGATTGATAGAAAATGTATACAAAATTACAAAAACTAAAAATTACTACAGTATGTGCTCTGCCTCTGATACAGTGTGAATGGATGAAATGGTCATAAAAAGGAACCGATAGAATGATCATAGAATGGAACAGAAGCAACAGGGCTGCTTTTTAGTGTGTGTGTCTGCTTGTGCAGTGGGTTCCGGGGCCACACTCTCCTCTTTACACTCAGAGTAAGTGTCAGTAGAGATGGACAGCTATCTGCCACAGACCAGGTCTGCAGCATTACCATCCATGATGGACATGTTAGTGACAGTCTTCTCTCTTAGGGACATATTCACTGTCATCATCATCATCAATGAGGACAAACTCCTTATTAATGTGTACCTCCATTAAACAGAGTAGGCTGTGTGTCTCCCCCGACTCATCAATGGTGTGTGCATCCACAAAGGTCATAGTTGAAGTCTCTGTTAGAGTCTCGTGTGTGTCTGTTGAGTTGTCCTCAGGCCCAGAGCAGGGCTGGCTGCTGGAGGCATCACAAATCAACATTACGTTACAGACCTTTGGAGCATTCTGATCCTGTAGGTCGTTCTGTCCCCTGCCGTCTGTGACTACGTCCGATGGAGAGGGCACCTTTCCTCCACCATCTCTGCTGGTGACCTGGAACAGTCTTTGGGAGTGGGCATCATTCTCCATGATGCGGACATCACCAGGGTATACCTCATACACCACCTTCACCTTCTGGCCGTCACCATAAACTGTCAAACTGCTTCCATCAAGCTTCCTTTCGCCCTCCACCACTGGAGAGGAGAGGTGGATGGCGCTGTTCTCGCTTTTCCTTTGTTTCTTCATGCACTGCTCTGAGGTGCGCTGCACTGAAAGAGAAAAGGGAATTATCAGCACCCCCCTTTTGTCATAACATAACTTAGACATCTCTATTTCACTTGAGCTAAAAGAGCTCCAGGCTTCCCAGTTTTAACGTTGGAATAGTTGTCCTCAGAGACCATGCTTAGTGATTATGTGAACACCTGTGAAAGACAATAAAACTCTTATTCAATTACATTTTTTCCTGATTTATCCAGTGTGGACTGGTTAAAACCTTTCAATTAGTTTAGCACACAATACCGTATCCATTCAGGAGCGTGTGAAATAGTCATTATGATAACAAACTGATTGGTACAAAGAGGGAACATGCTTCCATTTAGTATAGGTCTTTAAAGATAAATGAATGAAGTGAGAACTTTAAAAAAGACACAAATAACTGAAATTCACATAGGATCTAAACCCTTTCAGGAGAGGACAGTGTGGAGATTATCCTTTTAAGTGAGTGAGTAACTGAGGGACAGTTGCTAAAAGTAGCAGCTCCATAAGACACTACCTTGCCACACACACACAATAAGCAGTTGTTAGTAAGAACATGTTTCGGTAAAGCATCTATTCAGGATATGAATTTGTTAGTCTAACAATTTATTAATAGATGTTATTGAAATTGTTGTAATAGGATGATGCAAACATTGCTCCTTCTACAGTTGGCCCCTAAAAGTCTTATGTAATCTAAATTGAGGGAGAATGGTACTAGCCACTGAGCAATTCAACTTATTTCCCATGTTGGTTCAACTAATTTAATTGAAAATTGGAAACAATGTTGATTCAACCAGTGTGTTCCCAGTGGGCAGGGCATGATGGGACATTAAACCACACTATCATCCAACCAGACATAGACAAGCTTTTAGTCATCAGCAGGGCTCTGCCATTCCAGACACACTAACAGGAATGCATTCCATAGTTTAAAGGATTGGCCCTGTTACACATGACTGAGTTCTAAGCATTACAGAATAGGTATTCCATGAATTAATAATACAACATTCCACAAGGCTTAGTGGTGGAGGGAAAATGGATCAATAATGAAAATCTGATTTGAAATTACACAATTATTGCATTATATTGTAAGGGGGTATGCTGTGACATTGCACATACAGTACAGTAGTTTAACAATAGGTTCTGCTATCCACAGAAGAGAGCATTAAGCAGGGATGAAAGTAAAGCGGTATGGTCCGTTATGGCGTCCCGGTAAAATAAATAGTGGGGGTACGCCATACTGGTAAAACGTGAGCCTATCACAATTAATACAACATGCCCAGAAAACTATAGGCGATTACACCATTATTTAACATTACTGTATGTCAGCCGCATGATAAATGTGACAATTTACTGGAAACCGGATGGTATAAGCTCCAAATTGCTTTGTGGTTTGAGGAGAACACTTGCATTTTGTCAAGGTGCAGAGGCAGAAACATTCGCGGACAATGCGGAGATGAGTGGCGGAGACCGAGGCGCGCGTTAACAACAGTGGATGCATCAATAAGGCTACAAATGTAGGCCTAATGACAATCGCAGAATGCCATTACACTACACGTAGGTGTTTTGTAACTGACGTCCCTTTCCATTCATCAAATTGCGGACGCACAGTGCACTGTTGGGGTTTGGATACTGAAATTATTATTATTAACGAATGTGCGCGGGTAGTCTACAGAACCGCCTTTGTGACTGTTTGACAATCTGATGAAAATATCATGACTGGTTGTTTATGCCACATTAAAAGCCATAGGCGCCGTGTCCATACTGCTAGGGGAAGCTAAATAAAATGAATTGTCAAAAGTATATAGTCTAATTGGCTTACTCCTGTCTTTACATAAATGAATACAAATCATAAAAAAATAGCCTACTACACCAGCAAGCATGATTTGGCCACAGAGGATTATTAGCTTTTTTAAATGGTTTAAATGGCATAACCTGAAGTCGGAAGGGCCCGCAATTTGGGAAGCGCGCGCTCCAGATACCAACTAGATGATTGTTAAATTACAATATTCAGTGAAAAGCAGAGAGACCCAGCCAGGCATATCGCAATATTTAAAAATACAATCGTGGAAAAACTGTTTGGAAAGTAATTGGCTATTGTTGTAAAGAGATGACAATGAAAATACTCAAATAAATATTTTAGTTAGCCTATCAAAATGTGTAACTTAATTGAGCGAACAGTGGCCTATCTTGTTGGCACCAGCGGAGAACATTAGCCATATCCTCCGTGAGAGGCGACCATGTAATTTTTGTAGTATAAAAAACTGCGTGTGCCACTTGTGTCCCATACCTGTAAGAAAGTAAATGTATACTGAACAAAAATATAAATTTAACATGGAACAATTTCATTGATTTTACTGAGTTACAGTTCGAATGAGGAAATCAGTCAACTGAAATAAATGTATTAGTGCCTAATCTATGGTTACCACATAACTGTGAATATAGATATATACAACTGTTGGTCACAGACTCCTTTTAAAAAATCCGCCTCACAATGGGCCTCAAGATCTGGTCAAGGTATTTTTGTGCTTCAAATTGCCATCGATAAAATGCAATCGTGATGATTGTCTGTAGCTTATGCCTGCCCATACCATAACCCCACCGACACTATAGGGCACTCAGTTCATAACGTTGACATCAGCAAACTGTTCCCCCACATGACACCATACATGTGGTCTGCAGTTGTGAGGCTAGTTGGAGGTACTGCCAAATTCTCTAAAAAGATATTGGAGACGGCTTAATTTAGAGAAATTAACATTAAATTATCTGGCAACAGCTCTGATGGACATTCCTGCAGTTAGCATGACAATTGCAGCTCCCTCAAAATTTGTGACATGTGTGGCATTGTGTTGTGTGCCAAAACTGCACATTTTAGAGTGCCTTTTGCTGTCCCCATTACAAGTTGCACCTTTGTAATGATATATGCTGTTTGATCAGCTTCTTGAAATGCCATACCTGTCAGGTGGATAGGTTGTCTTGGCAAATGAGAAACGCTCACTAAAAGGGCTGTAAACAAATTTGTGCATACATTTTGAGAGAAATACACTTTTTGTGCGTATGGAACATTTCTGGGATCTTTTATTTCAGCTCATGTTGCGTTTATATTTGTGTTCAGTGTACTTTCACACCGGTATGGTACATCTGACTGTGAAGACAAATGTGGAAGGAAAATGGGGTCCCAATAATTTCCCAGTGAACACCCATTTGGCATCAGTGTGCTTTTTGGCTTGCATTCCAGGTCAGAAACAGTTGCACAAAGTCTGATTGTGTATAACGAAATCAAAGCTAATTTGCTTGGTTTCACAATCATGGAATTGAAATACATTTCCATTTTTGGACTTACTTTGATTAAAATAGTGGATAGTCATGTTCATATGTCCTTGAATAGTTCTAGAATCCAGCCACCTGTCTCTGCATGATGATACATGAAGTGCAAATGCTGCTTTGTGGTCACTGTGTGGGAAATAAGAAAATGGGGAATTTGCTGTATTTTCATCGCAAAAACAAACACAAGTATGATTCATTCAAAGCTTTGCTACACAGCCTAATAAGCTGTAGTAAGACCAAACATGCCATTATGTTACCTACAATCAAGGTATAGGTACAGTATGATTTACTGTTTCCTCAATCCCATTCAACAACAATCACTGAGCAATGTTTCCAGAATGTACAAGAGCTGCAGGCAAAGTGATTATAATTTTATTTTACCAAAAGTTGTGCAGTCCTCCATTGAGCAGTAAACCTCCTTCCAGCTTCTTCTTCAAGATGTCAGGGGGTTTATGTAAATCACGTCACATCACATGTAGGACATATTGTCAGGATTTGATCAGGGGTAGTCAGACAGTAAATATTGTCAGGCGCGGTTCAGTTTTCCAGTGATATGAAGGTCTACAAACAGAGATGCCTTTCTTCTCTGTGCAAGGATAGGCAGTCATGGGATGCTCCACTGATTACACTCACACGACTACCACATGCAGTAAGGCGGAAGAGATCTGAGCTACTGATCACATCATTTAAAGATGGTATTTACAACTCTACAACAGCAGAATTACATCTCTATGGGCGTGCAGACAATAGAATGGTTTTATGCCACCTAATCCGCTCACAATAAAGATTATTTCTTTACCACATTAGCTGAAACTGCAATTAATTGTATTTATATCTATTGAACATTTACATACAATCCAGAATCTAATCTCCAATCAGAAAAGATGCTTGAGTAGAGACACTGACATGAAACATTAGTATAGTTTAATTAATGGATCTCTACAAAGCATTTCCACGATACAATACTGTTTGATGTTCCTCTACATATCTACCCTGTCCACACCTCAGGGATAACATGTTAGGAACAGTCTCCCCCTCTAAGAAACATCACACTAGTGCAGGGAAGCATGACAATTCCTTCTCCTTCGTCCCCTATAAACAAATGTTTTACAATGAATAATACAAAGGAAATACTTTCACATACATGAAGGTAATGGACAAGGATATAAAATATTCTAAAGTCTCCATTCCCTGTAGCCTATGCTGCTTCTGTGAACATAGCAGCATTGGAGTTGTAGAGGAGGACACAGAAAATGCGTTTACACCTCAGTTGTTGTTTGATGCAAATATTTAATCTACAGGGTAGCAGTATTTGGGGTACTTTGGATCGAAGATGCATTTGTGTAAAAAAAACCTGCTGGACCATAAAGCCAATGCCACACTGACTATGATGCCACATATTGGCAAAGATGAGATTCATACAAATTCATATCCTTATTATTACGACTTTCATCTACATGACATTTATACAAAGTAATAACTGATCATTTTAATTCACTTTCTCTACTGTAGTCCTGCAGATTTGTCCCATGATATGAGGTATCTTCCTCCCGTACTGCTCCATTTGGAAGCTGACACACTGGAGAGGATTGCACTCGTGCACTCTCCCAAAACGAAATGGTCACTATTCCTGGTACTAACAACGGCTTCTTGAACTTTGTCAGTGACAGAGATGGGGATGTAGCCAGAGAGTTTGGCAGGAAGTTAGGAGGAGAAAATGTGGAGAGTAGTAGGGAAAGCCCACAAAAACTTCAGCTCTGTAGTCCAGGGAACATTGATATCTACTGTCTTCACTTCATCTGGCTCTAATGTGTCCATGTTGGGCGATGAGGCTGAAAGTCGGTGTTCCAATTAATCCCAAAGGTGTTCGATGGGGTTGAGGTCAGGGCTCTGTGCAGGCCAGTCAAGTTCTTCCACACCGATCTCGACAAACCACTTCTGTATCGACCTTGCTTTCTGCACGGGGGCATTTTCATGCTGAAACAGGAAAAGCCTTCCCAAAACTGTTGCCACAAAGTTGGAAGCACAGAATCGTCTAGACTATATAATTGTATGCTGTAGCAATAATAATTCCCTTCCCTGGATCTAAGGGGCTTAACCTGAACCATGAATAACACCCAGAGACCATTATTCCTCCTCCAACAAACTTTACAGTTGCCACTATGCATTCGGGCAGGTAGCATTCTCCTGGTATCCGCCAAAACCAGATTAGTCCGTTGGACTGCCAGATGGTGAAGCGTGATTCATCACTCCAGATAATGTGTTTCCACTTCTCCAGGGTCTAATGATGGCGACCTTTACACCTCTCCAGCTGACGCTTGGCATTTCACATTGTGATCTTAGGCTTGTGTGGGGCTGCTCGGCCATGGAAACCCCTTTCATGAAGCTCCCGATGAACAGTTATTGTGCTGACGTTGCTACCAGAGGCAGTTTGGAACTCAGTAGTGAGAGTTGCAACTGAGAACAGGCGATTTTTACGTGCTACTTGCTTCAGCTCTCAGCAGTCCAAATCTGTGAGCTTGTGTGGCCTACCACTTTGCGGCTGAGCCGCTGTTGCTCCTAGACATTTCCACAATAACAGCACTTACAGTTGACAGGGATAGATATACCAGGGCAGAAATTTGACTAACTGATTTTTTGGAAAGGTGGCATCCTATGATGGTGCCATGTTGAAAATCACTGAGCTCTTCAGTAAGGCAATTCTACTCTACTGTAAATGTTTGTCTATGGAGATTGCATCACTGTGTGCTCAATATTATACACCTTTCAGAAATGGGTGTGGCTGAAATAATCGAATCAACTAATTTGAAGGGTCATACATTGTATGACCATGACAAGCAGCCGCAGACAGAGGGTCTCTGGGTAACACAGAGGAATATCCCTGAACTCAGTGTCTGGGTAGTCCCAGCCATATCCAGCAGCACTTACAGAACCTCCTCAGTAGATCCTTGTTGAACCTGCACTACCGTTCAAAGGTTTGGGGTCACTTAGAAGAATCCTCAATTTGCAGCAATTATAGCCTTGCAGACCTTTGGCATTCTAGTTGTCAATTTGTTGAGGTAATCTGAAGAGATTTCACCCCATGCTTCCTGAAGCACCTCCCACAAGTTGGATTGACTTGATGGGCACTTCTTACGTACCATACGGTCAAGCTGCTCCCACAACAGCTCAATAGGTTTGAGATCCAGGGACTGTGCTGGCCACTCCATTATAGACAGAATACCAGCTGACTGCTTCTTCCCTAAATAGTTATTGCATAGCTGTGCTTTGGGTCATTGTCCTGTTGTAGGGGAAATGGGCTCCAATTAAGCGCCTTCCACAGGGTATGGCATGATGTTGCAAAATGGAGTGATAGCCTTCCTTCTTCAATATCCCTTTTACCCTGTATAAATCTCCCACTTTACCACCACCAAAGCACACCCAGACCATCATATTGCCTCCACCATGGTTTACAAATGGGTCAAGCACTCCTCCAGCATCCTTTCATTGTTTCTGTGTCTCGCGAATGTTCTTCTTTGTGATCCGAACACCTCAAACTTAGATTCGTCTGTCCATAACACTTTTTTTCCTATCTTCCTCTGTCCAGTGTCTGTGTTCTTTTGCCCATCTTAATATTTTATTTTTATTAGCCAGTTTGAGATATGGCTTTTTCTTTGCAACTCTGCCTAGAAGACAAGCATCCCGGAGTCGCCTCTTCACTGTTGACGTTGAGACTGGTGATTTGCGGGTACTATTTAATGAAGCTGCTATTATTATTATTATTATTATTATTATTATTATTATTATTATTATTATTATTATTATTATAAGCTGCTAGTTGAGGACTTGTGAGGCGTCTGTTTTTCAAACCAGACACTCTAATGTACTTGTCCTCTCGCTCAGTTGTGCAGTATCCACTTCTATTCTGGTTAGAGCCAGTTTGCGCTGTTCTGTGAAGGGAGTAGTACACATCGTTGTACGAGATCATCAGTTTCTTGGCCATTTCTCGCATGGAATAGCCTTCATTACTCAGAACAAGAACAGCCTGACAAAGTTCTTTGTTTCTGGACATTTTGAGCCTGTAATCGAACCCAAAAATGCTGATGCTCCAGATATTCAATCAGTCTAAAGAAGGCCAGTTTTAGTGCTTCTTTAATCAGGACAACAGTTTTCAGCTGTGCTAACAAAATTACAAAAGGGTTTTCAAATGATCAATTAGCCTTTTAAAATGATCATCTTGGATTAGCTAACACAACGTGCCATTGGAACACAGGAGTGATGGTTGCTGATAATGGGCCTCTGTACACCTATGTACTGAATATCTAGGAACAGCATTGACTGTGTAGAATGACTGTGATTGAGGCTAATTGCAAAGTCCTGTGTCATCTGTTTATTTAACCTTTAGCCAGTTAAGTCATTGAAAATAAATATTCCTTACCAATAACAACCTGTTTTATGTTCTTTCTTTCAGCAACTCCCTCTGGTGCACTGGAGTCAGTGGACATATCCCAGTTTGAAGTGCCAAGGCTGCCAGTCAATGACTCACTGTGAGATTAATTAAATGCTGCTGGATCTCAAGTCATCAGGTACAAAACTATCGCTTTACTGTGGATCTTACTTTAATGTAGATCTCCCTTTACTGTTGATCTCACTTTCCTGTAGATCTTACTTTATTGTAGATCTCACTTTACTGTAGATCTTATTTTACTGTAGATCTTACTTTACTGTATATTCTCATGATGTGTCAAGAGTCAATAAATCAACAGATTGGCTACATACACTGTACAACTTTATTATCGACATATGGTATAACCAAATAAATGTGTGAATTATTAGAATTTCCACCCCCTCCTATCAGATCACTTGGTGTTGCCTACTCAGATGGAGATGGACCTACCCCTCACTCCCTCTCCCAAGCCCAACCTGACCCAGCTCTGTCTGGCCTCCTCACAACTCCCAGCTGAGCAGATCTCTCCACTCTATAGATAGTAAGTCACCTCTTGACCTTTCACCAGTGTGAGGGTAAGACTAGAGAGATAATACCATGTATTTTTAATATCTGGGGTACATTCCTTGGCTTGTTCTACCACTGAAGATGTGGCTGCTTATATCAGGATACAGGAGCTAGCAACCTGCAATGTTGTTTGTTCTGAGATTCCATCACTAAGTGTGCTGCACCATATACACAGTACATCATATCTCTATATATGGCTCTGTAAGCAAGCGTGCCACTAAGTGATGCAGCGTGCCAATAAGTGATGCAGCGTGCCACTAATTGATGCAGCGTGCCACTAATTGATGCAGCGTGCCACTAAGTGATACAGCGTGCCACTAAGTGATACAGGTTCTCATGTGTTCAGTGATTGTCTTGTTGTTATTTCTTCTCTGAGATAGATCAGGAGGAGATGGAACAGGCACTTTGAATGTAAACTACCGACTTCAACTGTAGATATTCCATTAAAAATCTGCCGTTTCCAGCTACAATAGTCATTTACACCATTAACAATCTGATCAATCTGATCAATTTGATGTTATTTTAATGGACAACATTTTTTATTGTCTTTCAAAGAAAAAGGACATTTCTAAGTGACCCCAAACTTTTGAACGGTAGTGCATATGAGAAACAATATCAGCACATTGAAGATAATTGTTCCAAACGTGAACAAATAAACAGCCATCTTAGTAGGCAGCGTGCTGTTTTGAAATTATGATTATAATGAAATGAAATCATATCCCTAGAACAAATTTGACTGCTACATTGTCAAGAGACTCTGCCTTTGCCACCACCATCGCAGGAGTATAAATGGCCCTGTTTTTTAAAAAGAGCGAAAAAGGTAGGGAAACATAAAATTATTTGATGACTGTCAAACACGACATTAGCTTTGAGTAGTTTATAAAAGCAATACATGTTTGTATAAAGAAAATATACGGCACACGCTGGAAGCCCAGCAATGAAAAAATGTATCAGAATATTTCCAATTTTCAGAAAATTGATGAGAAGCTAGGTGCTTTTAGCAATGCTGACTCACCCACAAACAGGACCAAGCCTGGCCTGCTGAGGAGTGACGGACTCCATCCTAGCTGGAGGGGTGCTCTCATCTTATCAACCAACATAGACAGGGCTCTAACTCCTCTAGCTCCACAATGAAATAGGGTGCAGGCCAGGCGGCAGGCTGTTAGCCAGCCTGCCAGCATAGTGGAGTCTGCCACTAGCACAGTCAGTGTAGTCAGCTCAGCTATCACCATTGAGACCGTGCCTGTGCCTCGACCTAGGTTGGGCAAAACTAAACATGGCGGTGTTCGCCTTAGCAATCTCACTAGGATAAAGACCACCTCCATTCCAGTCATTACTGAAAGAGATCATGATACCTCACATCTCAAAATAGGGCTACTTAATGTTAGATCCCTTACTTCAAAGGCAATTATAGTCAATTAACTAATCACTGATCATAATCTTGATGCGATTGGCCTGACTGAAACATGGCTTAAGCCTGATGAATTTACTGTTTTAAACGAGGCCTCACCTCCTGGCTACACTAGTGACCATATCCCCCGTGCATCCCACAAAGGCGGAGGTGTTGCTAACATTTACGATAGCAAATTTCAATTTACAAAAAAAAAATGACGTTTTCGTCTTTTGAGCTTCTAGTCATGAAATCTATGCAGCCTACTAAATCACTTTTTATAGCTACTGTTTACAGGCCTCCTGGGCCATATACAGCGTTTCTCACTGAGTTCCCTGAATTCCTATCGGACCTTGTAGTCATAGCAGATAATATTCTAATCTTTGGTGACTTTAATATTCACATGGAAAAGTCCACAGACCCACTCCAAAAGGCTTTCGGAGCCATCATCGACTCAGTGGGTTTTGTCCAACATGTCTCTGGACCCACTCACTGTCACAGTCATACGCTGGACCTAGTTTTGTCCCATGGAATAAATGTTGTGGATCTTAATGTTTTTCCTCATAATCCTGGACTATCGGACCACCATTTTATTACGTTTGCAATTGCAACAAATAATCTGCTCAGACCCCAACCAAGGACCATCAAAAGTCGTGTTATAAATTCACAGACAACACAAAGATTCCTTGATGCCCTTCCAGACTCCCTCTGCCTACCCAAGGACGTCAGAGGACAAAAATCAGTTAACCACCTAACTGAGGATCTCAATTTAATCTTGCACAATACCCTAGATGCAGTTGCACCCCTAAAAACTAAAAACATTTCTCATAAGAAACTAGCTCCCTGGTACACAGAAAATACCCGAGCTCTGAAGCAAGCTTCCAGAAAATTGGAACGGAAATGGCGCCACACCAAACTGGAAGTCTTCCGACTAGCTTGGAAAGACGGTACCGTGCAGTACCGAAGAGCCCTTACTGCTGCTCGATCATCCTATTTTTCTAACTTAATTGAGGAAAATAAGAACAATCCGAAATTCCTTTTTGATACTGTCGCAAAGCTAACTAAAAAGCAGCATTCCCCAAGAGAGGATGACTTTCACTTTAGCAGTGATAAATTCATGAACTTCTTTGAGGAAAAGATTATGATTATTAGAAAGCAAATTACGGACTCCTCTTTAAACCTGCGTATTCCTCCAAACCTCAGTTGTCCTGAGTCTGCACAACTCTGCCAGGACCTAGGATCAAGAGAGACGCTCAAGTGTTTTAGTACTATATCTCTTGACACAATGATGAAAATAATCATGGCCTCTAAACCTTCAAGCTGCATACTGGACCCTATGCCAACTAAACTACTGAAAGAGCTGCTTCCTGTGCTTGGCCCTCCTATGTTGAACATAATAAATGGCTCTCTATCCACTGGATGTGTACCAAACTCACTAAAAGTGGCAGTAATAAAGCCTCTCTTGAAAAAGCCAAACCTTGACCCAGAAAATATAAAAAACTATCGGCCTATATTGAATCTTCCATTCCTCTCAAAATTTTTAGAGAAGGCTGTTGTGCAGCAACTCACTGCCTTCCTGAAGACAAACAATGTATACGAAATGCTTCAGTCTGGTTTTAGACCCCATCATAGCACTGAGACGGCACTTGTGAAGGTGATAAATGACATTTTAATGGCATCGGACCGAGGCTCTGCATCTGTCCTCGTGCTCCTAGACCTTAGTGCTGCTTTTGATACCATCGATCACCACATTCTTTTGGAGAGATTGGAAACCCAAATTGGTCTACACGAACATGTTCTGGCCTGGTTTAGATCTTATCTGTCGGAAAGATATCAGTTTGTCTCTGTGAATGGTTTGTCCTCTGACAAATCAACTGTAAATTTCGGTGTTCCTCAAGGTTCTGTTTTAGGACCACTATTGTTTTCACTATACATTTTACCTCTTGGGGATGTTATTCGAAAACATAATGTTAACTTTCACTGCTATGCGGATGACACACAGCTGTACATTTCAATGAAATATGGTGAAGCCCCAAAATTGCCCTCGCTAGAAGCATGTGTTTCAGACTTAAGGAAGTGGATGGCTGCAAACGTTCTACTATTAAACTCGGACAAAACAGAGATGCTTGTTCTAGGTCCCAAGAAACAAAGAGATCTTCTGTTGAATCTGACAATTAATCTTAATGGTTGTACAGTCGTCTCAAATAAAACTGTGAAGGACCTCGGCGTTACTCTGGACCCTGATCTCTCTTTTGAAGAACATATCAAGACCATTTCGAGGACAGCTTTTTTCCATCTACGTAATATTGCAAAAATCAGAAACTTTCTGTCCAAAAATGATGCAGAAAAATTAATCCATGCTTTTGTCACTTCTAGGTTAGACTACTGCAATGCTCTACTTTCCGGCTACCCGGATAAAGCACTAAATAAACTTCAGTTAAAGCTAAATACGGCTGCTAGAATCCTGACTAGAACCCCAAAATTTGATCATATTACTCCAGTGCTAGCCTCTCTACACTGGCTTCCTATCAAAGCAAGGGCTGATTTCAAGGTTTTACTGCTAACCTACAAAGCATTACATGGGCTTGCTCCTACCTATCTCTCTGATTTGGTCTTGCCGTACATACCTACACGTACGCTACGGTCACAAGACGCAGGCCTCCTAATTGTCCCTAGAATTTCTAAGCAAACAGCTGGAGGCAGGGCTTTCTCCTATAGAGCTCCATTTTTATGGAACGGTCTGCCTACCCATGTCAGAGACGCAAACTCGGTCTCAACCTTTAAGTCTTTACTGAAGACTCATCTCTTCAGTGGGTCATATGATTGAGTGTAGTCTGGTCCAGGAGTGGGAAGGTGAACGGAAAGGCTCTGGAGCAACGAACCGCCCTTGCTGTCTCTGCCTGGCCGGTTCCCCTCTTTCCACTGGGATTCTCTGCCTCTAACCCAATTACAGGGGCTGAGTCACTGGCTTACTGGGGCTCTCTCATGCCGTCCCTGCAGGGGGTGCGTCACCTGAGTGGGTTGATTCACTGTTGTGGTCATCCAGTCTGGGTTGGCGCCCCCCTTGGGTTGTACCGTGGCGGAGATCTTTGTGGGCTATACTCAGCCTTGTCTCAGGATGGTATGTTGGTGGTTGAAGATATCCCTCTAGTGGTGTGGGGGCTGTGCTTTGGCAAAGTGGGTGGGGTTATATCCTTCCTGTTTGGCACTGTCCTGGGGTGTCCTCGGATGGGGCCACAGTGTCTCCTGTCCCCTCCTTTCTCAGCCTCCAGTATTTATGCTGCAGTAGTTTGTGTCGGGGGCTAGGGTCAGTTTTGTCAGGATTTGGCCAGGGTTGTTCCGGTTTTTGGTCACTAGATGCCCCCATTGTGCCTTTTGACCTTTTGTTTTCCCTGATCATTGCCTTAGAATGATTTCATTACCGGTGCCCATTATTATTTGCACCTGTGCCTCGTTTCCCCTGATTGTATTTAAACCCTTTGTTTTCCTCAGTCCTTTGCTCTGTGTTTGTATGTTAGCACCCAGCCCTAGTTCTCTGTGAACTCTTGTTGATCCCGGTGGACTCTCTTGTGGAATTCTGTTTTTTGTTCTTGTTTGTTTGTTTGTTTTTTAGTATTTTTTTTGGCTTTTTGTGCTATACCTTCCACCTTGTGGATTTACCTTTTTGTCTTGGAGGATTACCTTTGTTCTTGTGGAATTCCTTTTGAGGTTGTGGAGTTACATGTTTTCCTGAAGAACTTCACTTTTTACTTCATTAAATACACCGTCTCAAGTACTGCTGTGTCTGCCCCATCTTCTGGGTTCTGCCAACTATTCGTGGCTCAGTTGGTTAAGTGACTGTTTCTCACTCCGGAGACCCAGGTTCGTAACTGGGTCCTGATAGAAACACAGAGCCAAAAATGAACTCAGAGGCAGCCAGTTCCCAGGACCTTGTTGCCATGCTGTCCCACCACCAGGAGACTGTCCAACACCACGAAGCCGCCCTGGTTCAGCAAGAGGCCTTAATGGCTAGACATTCTCATCTTCTGTCGGAGATGCTGACTTCCATAAAACAGATATCTGATCGACTTACCCCGGCAACAGTTCCCGTCCCAGTACCTCAGATTCACGTACCCATGGCAGTTAACCCTCTGGCTGAACCTCATCTTCCACCTCCCCAACGGTTCTCAGGTGATCCAAGTGCTTGTAAAGGGTTTCTCACCCAATGTTCTCTCTCCTTCGAGCTGCAACCCTTGTCGTTCCCCACCGACCGGTCTAAGATCGCATATATCATCACCCTGCTGTCGGAAAAAGCCCTGGCCTGGGCTACTGCTGTGTGGGATGCCCATAGTTCCTGCTGTGCCAGCTACTCTGCCTTTGCTGAGGAATTCAAACGAGTGTTTCAAGGCCCAAGCAGTGGTCCTGACTCAGCCAAACAGCTCCTGACTCTCCACCAAGGTCGGCGCAGCGTGACGGACTATGCCATCCAGTTCCGCACGGTGGCAGCAGCAAGTGGCTGGAACAACGAGGCGCTCACGGTGTGCTTTCTGAAAGGCCTTTCCGACACTATCCAAGATGAACTGGCCGCTCGGGAACCACTGGACAATCTCGAGTCCCTGATCAAGTTGGCCTCACGCATTGACCAGCGTCTGAGAGAGAGAGAACTCAACCGTAGACCTCTAGCCCCTATCAGTCCCAGCTCCGAGTCCCCACCTTTATCCTCGCTGGCTCCACCGGAACCCATGCAGATTGGACGCATCTCCCAGGCTGAGAGAGACCGCCGGATGAGGGAGCGACGCTGTCTATATTGCGGCAAACCGGGCCATTTCCGTTCCACGTGTCCCGGGCTCCAGGGAAACGCTCTGTCCCGTACAGACCGGGGGAACTGTAACGGGAAACATAACCTCCTCCCATCCGTCCAACTCCCGTCTGCTCATTCCAGTCACCCTTTCCTGGGACAACCACAAGCTTCACCTTCAAGCCTTGGTAGACTCTGGAGCCGCAGGTAACTTCATGGATGGTGTCTGGGCGAAGGAGAATGGCGTTCCCTCTGAACCTCTAAGTGACCCCATGAGGTTTACTACATTGGATGGAAGCCCTTTGGGATCTGGACTTGTCACTCATGTCACTACCTCCTTGCGACTTTCAGTTTCACAACACCAGGAATTGATGAACTTTCATTTGATCTCCTGTTCCGAGTTCCCTCTCGTCCTTGGATACCCCTGGCTTCACAGCCATAACCCTCACATCGACTGGTCTGTGGGCACTATCAAGCAGTGGGGTCCTACGTGCCAGGCTACTTGTATTTTCCCGAATTCCCCGAGTTCTACTCCCGAGTCTTTAGAATCCATCGACCTGACCCGAGTTCCCGAGTGTTACCATGACTTCAAACTGGTATTTAGCAAACAGAGGGCCACCATGCTACCACCCCATAGACCTTATGATTGCCCCATCGAACTGTTTCCGGGCACTTGCCCCCCCAGGGGTCGGATCTTTTCCCTATCTCCACCCGAACGAGCTGCTATGGATATCTACATCAAGGACGCTCTGGAAGCAGGCCTCATGCGTCCATCCACCTCCCCGGCGGGAGCAGGGTTTTTCTTTGTGGCCAAGAAAGACGGTGGATTACGTCCTTGCATCGACTACCGGGGACTCAATGCCATAACCGTCCGTAACCGTTACCCGCTACCCCTTAAGGCCACAGCCTTCGAGCTGCTCCAGTAAGCAGTTGTTTTCACTAAGCTTGACCTGCGGAACGCATACCATCTTGTGCGGATCAGACCTGGTGACGAGTGGAAGACCGCTTTCAACACGCCTACTGGTCACTATGAATACTTGGTGATGCCCTTCGGCCTGACCAACGCCCCTGCGGTGTTCCAAGCGCTCATAAACGATTTGTGTTTGTTTACTTGGTTGACATCCTCATCTTTTCGAGCTCTCTTCAAGAACACACAAAGCATGTCAGACAAGTACTCAAACGCCTCCTAGACAGCCATCTGTACGTTAAGCCGGAAAAATGTGAATTCCATTCATCCCAAGTACAATTCCTGGGATTTGTAGTGGAACCGGTCGAGTCCAAATGGACCCCAGGAAGGTAGGGGCGGTAGCGGATTGGCCCACCCCCAAATCCGTTAAGGAAGTTCAGCGTTTCCTGGGCTTCACTAACTTTAACCGCATGTTCATCAAGAACTTCAGCTTGGTGGCAGTCCCTCTCTGAGCTTTAACCAAGGGTGGCAATGCAAGGTTTTTGTGGGGAAGAGAGGCTGAGACGGCCTTCCAAGGACTCAAGCAGCGCGTCCTCTCTGCTCCCATCCTGATACTACCGACTACGGATGAACCGTTTGTGGTGGAGGTAGACGCCTCAGAGGTTGGTGTTGGAGCTGTCCTGTCTCAGAGGGGTGAAGACAAGAAGCTTCATCCGTGCGCTTTCTTCTCACACCGGCTTACCCCGGCTGAGAGGAACTACGATGTGGGGGATCGTGAACTCCTAGCGGTTAAGATGGCATTGAAGGAATGGAGACACTGGCTCGAGGGGGCTTCTCACCCGTTTCAAGTGCTTACGGACCACAAAAATCTGGAGTATATCCAGCAGGCGAAGCGGTTGAACTCTAGACAAGCTAGATGGTCTCTTTTCTTCAATCAATTCCAGTTTATCCTTACCTATCGGCCCGGGTCGAAGAATCTCAAACCGGATGCCCTGTCCCGAGTCTACGCTCCTGCCATTCGAGATGACACGGACATGCCTGTCCTTCCTGCTGCTAAGATCGTAGCTCCGATCTCGTGGCAAGTTGAGGATACCGTGAGACGAGCTCAAGCTATTGAACCGGACCCGAAAGGAGGTCCTGCCAATTGGTTGTTTGTCCCCAAGGCAGTGAGGACTCAGGTCCTTCTGTGGGGGCACTCCTCTCGCCTCACCTGTCACCCGGGCGTAGGTCGCAACTTGGAGTTCATCCAGCGTAAGTTCTGGTGGCCTACCATAAGAGAAGACGTTGCCACTTTCGTCAATGCCTGCCCCGTGTGCTGCCAGGGCAAATCTTCTCACCTCCGCCCGCAAGGACTCCTTCACCCTTTACCTGTTCCCCACAGACCCTGGTCCCATATCTCGTTGGACTTTATTACTGGCCTTCCTCCATCCCATGGCAATACTACTATCCTAGTCATATCGACAGGTTTTCAAAGGCGGCCAGGTTCGTCCCTCTGACTAAGTTACCTTCTGCCAAGGAAACGGCTGAGTTGGTAATTAATCATGTGTTCCGAGTCTTCGGCATTCCTCAAGATATGGTTTCTGACAGAGGTCCCCAGTTCGCCTCTAGGTTTTGGAAGGCCTTCTGCCAACTCATGGGGGCTTCTGCCAGTCTATCTTCAGGGTACCATCCGGAGTCCAACAGCCAAACAGAGAGGATGAATCAAGAGCTGGAAACCACCCTCCGATGTATGACTCGTAACAACCCGTCCACATGGTCGTCCTTCATTGTTTGGGCCGAATACGCGCACAACACCTTGCGCTCCTCCTCCACTGGTATGTCCCCGCACGAGTGTCAGTTTGGCTATGCCCCTCCATTGTTCCCGGACCAGGAGGCAGAAGTCAGAGTGCCTTCAGCCTTGAAGTTCGTCAGATGCTGTCGGCTTATGTGGAGGAAGACCTGTCTTAATCTTATGCGTTCCTCACAGAGGTACCAACAACAAGCCAACAGACGTCGCCGTCCCGGGCCTACCCTGCGCCCCGGCCAGAGAGTCTGGCTCTCCACAAGAGACTTACCACTACGGGTGGAGTCTCGCAAGCTGTCCCAAAAATACATCGGTCCCTTTAAGGTTGCCAGGAGAGTTAACCCAGTTTCTTATCGCCTACACTTACCCAGATCCCTTAAGATTAATCCCACATTTCACATTTCCTTATTAAAACCTGTTGTTTTTTCTCCCCTTGTCCCGGCAGACAGACCTCCCCCTCCGCCTCGTGTCATTGGAGGCCAGCCGGCTTATACCGTCCATCGGATACTGGATTCCCGCCGGGTGCAGCGGTCCTGGCAGTATCTGTTGGACTGGGAAGGCTACGGTCCCGAGGAGCGCTCCTGGGTTCCTGCCAAAGACATACTGGACCCTGACCTCATTCGTCAGTTCAGGGCCCTCCACCCCGAGAGAGCTGGTAGGAACGTCAGGAGCCGTTCCTAGGGGGGGGGATTCTGTCAGGATTTGGCCAGGGTTGTTCCGGTTTTTGGTCACTAGATGCCCCCATTGTGCCTTTTGACCTTTTGTTTTCCCTTGATCCCCATTATTATTTGCACCTGTGCCTCGTTTCCCCTGATTGTATTTAAACCCTTTGTTTTCCTCAGTCCTTTGCTCTGTGTTTGTATGTTAGAACCCAGCCCTAGTTCTCTGTGACCTCTTGTTGATCCCGGTGGACTCTCTTGTGGAATTCTGTTTTTTGTTCTTGTTTGTTTGTTTGTTTTTGAGTATTTTTTTTGGCTTTTTGTGCTATACCTTCCACCTTGTGGATTTACCTTTTTGTCTTGGAGGATTACCTTTGTTCTTGTGGAATTTATTTTGAGGTTGTGGAGTTAAATGTTTTCCTGAAGAACTTCACTTTTAACTTCATTAAATACACCGTCTCAAGTACTGCTGTGTCTGCCTCATCTTCTGGGTTCTGCCAACTATTCGTGGCTCAGTTGGTTAAGTGACTTTCTCACTCCGGAGACCCGGGTTCGTAACCGGGTCCTGACAAGTTTGTTTTATCTGGAGTACTTCTCCTGTCCTATTCGGTGTCCTGTGTGAATCTAAGTGTGCGTTCTCTAATTCTCTCCTTCTTTATTTCTCTCTCTCGGAGGACCTGAGCCCTAGGACCATGCCCCAGGACTACCTGACATGATGACTCCTTGCTGTCCCCAGTCCACCTGGCCATGCTGCTGCTCCAGTTTCAACTGACCTGAGCCCTAGGACCATGCCCCAGGACTACCTGACATGATGACTCCTTGCTGTCCCCAGTCCACCTGGCCATGCTTCTGCTCCAGTTTCAACTGTTCTGCCTTACTATTATTCGACCATGCTGGTCATTTATGAACATTTGAACATCTTGGCCATGTTCTGTTATAATCTCCACCCTGCACAGCCAGAAGAGGACTGGCCACCCCACATAGCCTGGTTCCTCTCTAGGTTTCTTCCTGGGTTTTGGCCTTTCTAGGGAGTTTTTCCTAGCCACCATGCTTCTACACCTGCATTGCTTGCTGTATTGGGTTTTATGGTTGGGTTTCTGTACAGCACTTTGAGATATCAGCTGATGTACGAAGGGCTATATAAATAAATTTGATTTGATTTATGTACACTGGCGTTGCTTTCAATTGTATGGAGGAATGCTGCGTTCAAAACAACTGGGAACTCGGAAATCTCAGACTTCCGACTATATCAGCCATATACCACAAACCCCTGAGATGCCTTATTGGTATTATAAACCGGTTACCAACATAAATAGAACAGTAAACAAGTATTTTTGCATCATACCCTTGGTATATTGTCTGAAATATCACACGTTTCAGACAATCAGCATCCAGGACCCAAACTACTTGGTGTAAATACTTTGCTTGTAGTAACCAAACAATCCACTTATTGTGATCATTTGACAAAATGTTAACAATAATGGAATGATGAGATTCAAAGGATTAAAATTGATGAAAGATGAATGTCTGCACTGCAGACGGGACCAACAAATAAGAGAGTGACTAGCTGAGCACTGAAATGCACATTCTGACAGTCAAACATAGAATTGAGGCAGTAATGTCCATCCTCCATTGACTTGACACGTTAGAAGTTTCAGGAAATGGTTGCATCTCCGGCTGGCTGTGCCTTTCAGGAACTGATATTTTAGTCGCAGGAAGAATCTACAACATACAGTAAGTAATATGGTATTCCAAGCCTGTGATGATACACAAAACAATACTTCAAAGACAAGGACTGACAGGGATCAGCATGTTAGTGTTAAATCATTTGTGTAAATAATAAGACTTGAATGACAACAGAAATTCCTAACAACGGAGGAATAATTCCTTATATTTGGGGTTTTACTGAGGTGGACAGGTACAGTATATGACCCTGACTGGTTTGTTATTTGTCCACAATCAATGGATAGCTTCTTACCATGAATTAAAATGGCCATGGAACAGACAGTAATGCCTTTTAATAGCTCTCAGTGAGATGTTTGGTGTTGCTATTCTCATGGCACAAGAAAGCCAGTACTTCTTCAGGTAGGCCAGGACAAAATGATTACAGAAGCACTTCCTCCAGTGTTGTTGAAGTGTCTTCAAAGTCTTTATCCTGTAAAGTGTATTGACAGAAAAACATTACGGTGCTTCCAGTATGTGATGCAGTCATCCAGATGGTCCATTCCTGTCATATCAGATTCTTTTGTTGTTTACAGCCTGCAGAAAGATAACGCTGTCATTCAGTGTATCTTTTTATCCTAGCCTAAAAGTGAACACGATTCATGTCAAAGGTGTTCTTTAAAAACATTCTTACAATAATAATTACCTGCGAGACGTGATACCAGCACAGAAGGATGTGGACATTTGGGAATACTTATTTTGTAGCCCCCACTTCCTTCATGTCCTTGTCCACCATAAAGACCCTAAGGATAATAATGATAATGACAACTCACATTGCACACGTACACACGTACAGACTTTCTAGGCACTGCGTCCTTGTGGAATGCTTCGCCACCTTGTAGAGTCCATGCCCTGATGAATTGAGGCTGTTCTGAGGGCAAAATGGGTGCAACTCAATATTAGGAAGGTGTTCCTAATGTTTTCTACACTCACTGTATAACAGGGCACAAAGTTAACGGTAGGCATTGAGACTAATCTATATACAGATGTTTAAATTTAAACATAGGGGGGCCCTATTGACTGATCCGATGTCCAATTTGGGGTGAGTGGGGCCTTCAATAGCATTGCCCCCAAATCGTTAAGGCCCCTACAAGTTGGCCTGACTGAGAGCACTCTCTCTGAGTTTAATTACCTCAGACTGCTAAAGTGATGTAAGAAACCTCAAAGTGAAAGGTCTCAGTCTTGTCTATCAACCAAAAAGCTATTGTAATATTTTCCATTATATACAGTGCATTCGGAAAGTATTCAGACACCTTGACTTTTTCCACATTTTGTTACATTACAGCCTTATTATACAATTTATGAAATTATTTTCCCCCTCATCAATCTACACACAATACTCCATTATGACAAATCAAAAACAGGTTTTTGCCTTATTTACACAAGTATTCAGAACCTTTGTTTTGAGACTTGAAATTGAGCTCAGGTGCATCCTGTTTCAATTGATCATCCTTGAAATGTTTCTACAACTTGAGGAGTCCACCTGTGGTAAATTCATTTGATTGGAAATTATTTGGAAAGGCACATACCTGTCTATATAAGGTTCCACAGTTGACAGTGCATGTCAGAACAAAAACCAAGCCATGAGGTCGAAGAAATTGTCCGTAGAGCTCCAAGACAGGATTGTGTCGAGGCACAGATCTGGGAAGAAGTTTGGAACCACCAAGACTCTTCCTAGAGCTGGCTGCCGCCCAGCCAAAATGAACTAACGAGGGAGAAGGGCCTTTGTCAGGGAGGTGACCAAGAACCCGATGGTCACTCTGACAGAGCTCAAGAGTTCCTCAGTGAAGATGGGAGAACATTTGAAATGTCTTTATTCTTTTGGAACTTGAGTGAGTGTAAGATTCACTGTTCACTTTTTTGTGTTTATTTCACTTTTGTTTATCCATTTCATTTGCTTTGGCAATGTAAACATTTGTTTCCCATGCCAATAAAGCCCATTGAATTGAATTGAGAGTGCGAGAGAGAGAGAGAGAGAGAGAGAGAGAGAGAGAGAGAGGAGATCTACTCCATCAGCATGACTGTAGTCTTTGTATCTGAAAACCTGTAATACTACTCGTACTCCTACTCGTAAACCTAATTCATTTGTTTGCATGTAGCATGGAATCTAGCTTGAGGTCTATCAGTCAAACATGAATAAAAACATGTGCTTCCATCAAATTGACTGCAGTTAAAACCCACTGCACACACATTAGCTGAATTAACGTTGTTTCCACGTCCGTTCAATGAAATTACGTTGAACCAACATGGAATAGACGTTGAATTGACGTCTGTGCCCAGTGGAAAGGATGTGCGTGATGACGTAGCGCACATAAACATTACTTTTGCGGTTAAATTCCAATGTACCGAGTTACAATGGGTTTCCATCTTGTTTTCAACTCTACTGATGGTTTTGTCACCAAAAAAACGTGTTTTATAGCGAATGTGCCCACTCCAGTCTTGGCACATGTGCTCTAGCCAACAGCTCGCAGATACTGTGTGGGTATAGCCTATATGATGAGATTACTATGGACAAAAGAGCAAGATTATTTTTATTTGTCAAAGGGCAGCCAAGCATCATGTCACCAGAATAAGACCCTCAATATTAATTGGAAAGGAGCATCAAACTCATAATTTATTTAATCTGTAGCCTAATAAACTGCAGGCCTTCCCAAGTCTGAGTGGACCACACAAGAAATCATCGTGTGACTCCAAGTTTATATGGGTAAAAGTCACCTTGTCCGATAGAGATTTGTATGGTTATCAAAACGTCACGCCAGGGTAAGCCTACACGAAACACAGCCCTTATTTGAAGTGTTTCTAAAATTCCCTATGGGAAAAATGTATGATTGGAACCATTTCCTTGTTTGACACCTCCAACGTGGAGCTCTATTCCCGTCGTCATGACCAACCGGCCTGCACACAGACAGTTAAACAATTGAAAGCAACACTAGTGTATGAAAATACACCCGCGTTGCTAAAAGCACCTAGTGAGAAGCACCCACCTTATTTGGTCGCCCTTGTGCTCAAGTTTGCAGCTAGTTCAAAAGTGCACTGATTGATGCCATTCATACAGGGCATTGCTAACATTTTTTTTACAGATTTGCCAGAGAAAGGATTCATTTTGTTTACATGCAAACAATTAGCCATTCAGCAAATATATATTTTGAGCAAGGTCTCTTTGGTCTTCTTAATGTGCTTTTGACACAGCCATGATCAAAGAAAAGTTGTGTAAGTAGGGAATGTGTTCTGGGACAAGAAAATTATGTAATGTTCAACTTGCTCTGAGAGTAAATCGCTCTGGATGAGTGCGCCTGCTAAAATTATTATTTTTAGCTAATGTTGGGTTATGAATAAACTCAAAAGTGGTAGATTTTAAAAAATCTTTATTTTTTTCAAGTAATTCATATAAAGTTACTTAGAAAAAGTCATACATAATTAAATTGTGCATGGGACACAAAATGACAACTTTTTATCCAGGAATATGTTAAAAGCAAAACATAGAATATACCATCAGAACTGTGACGAACCACAATTTCAAATAAGGAGAAAGAAAGTGGAATCATGAGATCAAAGTCAATTATCCTTTTACAATGAAGAAATCTTCCAAAAGCAACCGTAGGCTTTTTTGAACTGCCTTGTGCTATAACATTGGCTAACGGGTGTCTGTAAAAGAAACTGTGAATGTAGTAAACTCAGATTGTTCTTGCATCTGAACTGTCACTTAGCCTGATCTAAGAACAACAGGTTTGACAAATGAGGTAAGGAATAATAATAATAACAATAAAGGAAATCAAATGTAATGCTGAATCTCTTGAGATACATAAACGTGTGGGTGTACTCTTCTTCCTGGTGCATGTAGGGTCCCTCCTCCAGGTGCCAGGGTGACATCCTCCTGACCCCTGAAAGTGGCTTCTCTTAGTTCAGCGTCCAAATTCAGTCCAGTCTTCTCTTCAGCCAAAAAGCAGCAACAACACAATGCAGACAGAATTGACAGCAATCAAGGGCACTGCAAGATGAGAGAGTGAAGATTATGAATAATGCCAAAGTCAGACCAGTCTCAGCTCAGTCTGGTTAACATCAAATTGTTAAGAGGAAAACAAGAATAATCTATTTTAAAAAACAACAACATGAATGCAGAATATTTTTGTTGTTGATATTTGAATATGGTATTGATTTTTAGATGGACATTGCATTATATCTGTCCCATTATGGCGTCTGTGAGAGCACGTGCAGCGCCACTGAAGCCATCTCCATTTTGAAGGGTTTCCACTAGATGACATAGCCAATTGTCTATATCGAAGAAAAAAAATGTATGAAGACAAAAATGTGCATTTTTGTTTTAATTTAAGGTTAGGTGTTAGACAATGTTAGCAGTGTGGTTAGGGTTAGGTTAAAAATCAGATTTTAAGAAGATATAAATTGTCGAAATAGGAAGAGTTTATGACTTTGTGGCTGTATTAACTATCGTCAACAATTACATTTTCTACTACTACTTTGTACTGTCAAACAAATGGAAAGGCTGGACACTGCCACATAGAATGTGTGGTTTGAACAGGTATAAAGTAAAGGTTGGTAATTTACTGCCACCCGCAGTTATGGAATGTTTTCTCACGAGTATAATTCATTGCCTGATCCCTCCTGGTAACCTGATGGAATTATGTAATCCTTCCTTAACCCATAGATGGGTTAGGCTACAACCGCACGAAAATGATGCCCGGGCATCAATGGAGCGAAATGCTGTGTGTTATGATTCTGGATGATCAGATAACTATTAAAAATTACAACAAGTTGCAATGTGGGGAATTGCAGGTGGCTCGTTTTCAGCTTGTTCTATCTTGCTATTGATAACATGTCTAGTTGAGGTGTTTTGAGTTGTCACTCCTATGCCAATATGGCTAAATGTCGCTAGCTAGTTAACCAAAGTTAACCAACAACTAACGATGAACTTAAAAGGCAAGTGCTCATTGTACAGATTTATTTCTGTTTTCAATAAATATTAGGAAAGGAAACATAGTTTACATCTTGTCAATAATCCTTTGATTCTATGCCAACTCCTTCTTGCTTGACTGCTGTGAGGGTGATGAGCACAATACCGTTAGCGAACTGCAGCACCTCAAACTATTTGTTCTCGAGTTCAGGTTTGTTTATAAAGCTGTGTCCATCATAACTTTTCCGCAACCTGATCAAATTCACATAGAAATGTGAGTTATAAATCCAACATTCTAATTGAAAGCCAGTCTAAGAAGCAGTACATCTGTTCTATGTACGCTATTTCTATGCTTCCTGTCCTTAAGTTTCATTTTTTGCGTCTTACTTTTGGTTTTGTACGCCAGCTTCAAACAGCTGAAATTACAGTATTTTTGGTAATTGAAAATATATTTCACAGCGGTTTAGACGGTACAAGGATTCTCTACACTATTGCTTGTTTTGTCACAAACTGAAATTAGGAAAACTATCCGAATTTTTGCAAACAGGAAATGGCAGAGCGGTTTCCCGCATATTGCAGCTTTAATTAAATAATTATTGCACCATGCGATTAATTATCAGTTTTTCTTATCCATGCTGCCTTCAGCATGATCTATTTTCCTGTGCGCATATATGACAGACAGTTGTTGGTCGGAGAACGTCTCTGGAGCCACCGAGTGTGTATCAATCATGCTGTGGGACCTATTATGGCCAGCATATCAAACAAACAACTAAAATGACAGGTCACTCAGAAAAATGAATCATGACTCTTCGAGTCAGTACAAAAAGCATAAATCATTCACCAACTGCACATCAACGCAACCCATATGAAGTCCCACCCAGTTGATTACTTCAAAATGGTGAAAGTAATCAATGGCGCTGCTCAGTCTAAAACAAGCTTTTGGGCACTAAAGTCACAGATAGAACAAGGAGCCAGATGTTTCACCGGATGTATAAATCTGAAGCATCCGGAAGGAATTTTCACCCCTCACTAAATATGGTGAGGAGAGGAAGCCCAGTGGTTGGCAGTGGGAGAGTATGAAGCGAGATGGAACTGAGTCGACATTCTGCAGATTTTCTCATCGAAGAAAAGCCCAACCACAATACAGTTCTGTTTCCAAAACTTCCAAAGTTTTGTAGATGTGACCCTTTGACAGAGTTTTTAAAAAGTACGTTATTTACAAGGAGTGCAAGGGCAAATTGAGTTATTGCATACATGCACTTCACAGAGAAGGCGTTCCCTAATGGAAATATGCAAATACATGCCAGAACGTGCCAATAGGATCTTACTAGATTGTGCTTGGCTCTGCCCACCTCCTTGCATTTTTCTACACACTATGCTTCATTGCTCCCATTGAAAACGACACAGATGAACTACACTGTATATACAAAAGAATGTGCACATCCCTTCAAATGAGTTGATTCGGCTATTTAACCCACACCCATTGCTGACACGTGTATTGAGCACACAGCCATGCAATCGCCATAGACAAACATTAGCAGTAGAATTGCCTTACTGAAAAGCTCAGTGAATTTCAACATGGCACCGTGATAGGATGCCACCTTTCCAAAGTCAGTTTGTCAAATTTCTGCTCTGCTAGAGCTGCCCCGGTCAACTGTAAGTGCTGCTATTGTGAAGTGGAAACATCTAGGTGTAACAACGGCTCAGCCGTGAAGTGGTAGGCCACACAAGCTCACAGAATAGGACCGCTGAGTGCATACAAATCGTCTGTCCTCTGTTGTAAAACTCACGAACGAGTCCCAAACTGCCTCTGGAAGCAACGTCAGCACAAGAACTGTTCGTCGGGAGCTTCCTGAAATGGGTTTCCATGGCTGAGCATCAGCACACAAGCCTGGGATTCCCATGCTCAATGCCAAGCGTCGACTGGAGTGGTGTAAAACTCAGTGCCAGTGAAAACATGTTCTCTGGAGTGATGAATCACACTTCACCATCTGGCAGTCCGACGGACTAATCTGGGTTTGGCAAATGCCAGGAGAAAGCTACCTTCCCCAATGCATAGCATAGTGGCAACTGTAAAGTTTGGTGGAGGAGGAATAATGGTCTGGGACCTTTTTATCACCATTTGGGCTAGGTCCCTTAGTTCCTGTGAAGGGAAATCTTAAGGCTACAGCATACAATTACATTCTAGATGATTCTGTGCTTCTAATGTTGTGGCAACAGTTTGGGGAAGGCCCTTTGCTGTTTCAGCATGACAATGCCCCTGTGCGCAAAACGAGGTCCGTACAGAAATAGTTTGTCGAGATAGGTGTGGAAGAACTTGATTGGCCTGCACAGAGCCCTGATCGAACACCTATAGGATGAATTGAAATGCCAACTGCAAGCCAGGCCTAATCACCCAACAGGTGTCCACATAATTCTGATCATGTAGTGAATCTTGGGTTAGTTATAATATACATACACACACACACACATCTTTGCTAAAGTTCTCTATCCATCTCTATGGTCATACCTCTCATCACTGTCCTCACAGAGCGGACAAGGTTCATTAGCTGCACTTTGATGCCTGGTTCATCACCAAATCCACCAACACTTTGGTCCACACCCCAGCCAACTAGAGGGGAAAAAATGCTATATTATATGCAAATACTAGACCATAAGAGATATCATTGTATCAATAAACAAGCTTTTCCACTTATTACTGGTGTAGCTAGCTAACGTTAGCAAAACACTGTTGAAAGTCATGTTAAACAACATATGCACAGCCACTTACTTTTACTTAAAAATCTATCTTCGTGCAATACGGCGACAGCATTAACACACAAAATCACCGCTTGAATAAGGGAATATAATGTAAACGCCATTGATATCTGTAAAGTATTAGCTAGCTAACTTTAGCAGCTTCACGTATTTCTTGTGACGTTGCCTAAATGCAGCTATGGCAGCATGAGAAGGACGAATTGAACGAGCAGTTCGAAAGCGTGACTTCCTGAAGAGCGAGGGACACAGTAAACGGCCAATGTAATACCAATAATGTATAATAATAATCCATACTCATGGCCAAAGGGGTAGCTATTGATTTGACGGTGTTAGTGCTTGAAAACGTTGTCCAAAAACGAATATTCCTGGGAGGCTAGGGATGTAAACATAAACATATAATTGAATGGCTCTCATTTAATAAGATCAAACACTGAATTTGCAACGATTTACTATAACGGTCAAATTGAATTTCTGTAGATAAGAAAAGGTAAAAAACATGAGTACGCCACTGTAGACTGAGATCAGTGGAAAACATTCGTGTTAATAAAGATGACAGAAACATGGTCATCATGAGAATAAAAATCTTTATTAGTGTTTTATGAAGTCTGCATAATATGCCACACGCCTGAGAAGCTTATGGTCAGAAAAAAAACCCTGCTCTATCAATAACGCCCTCTACTGGTAAAACAACTGTGACAACTACTATACTGACTGCTTTGCAAATAGTTTACTGTTAAATACACATATTACTGTTCTGTACGTCTGGTCCACTTCAGATTTGTTATGTACTCTTCACATTCATATCTTGTAGGCCAATGGTACAAGGCTTCAACACTGGACCCTAACACATGGTTCAGTTCCCCAAATCCAAACTCACTACAGTAGTTGCACTTACAAAGTACAATCACTAGTGCCGTAAGGTTAACAGATTAATAACATCAATAAAGGAGAAGGGAGAAAACAGATGTTTAAAAAAATCTTGCAACAGCCACAAAATGACAATGGCATACTGCAAGCTCAGTCTTGTTGTACATACTGTATTTTATAGACAAGAACAAATACATACACTAATACAGAATCTATGTCCCAGTGTGCAGTTTCATCTCTCATGTAAGAACATGGAATTACTGCCAAGTTTCTGTAACATTTAGCTAAAAAAAAAAAACTGGAAAAAAAAATAAAATATCAGTTTTATGTTTGACCTTTTATCCTTTATTGAGCACCAAATGGCTTCCAAGAGTGAAGAGATGAATGAGTCAAAAAAAGGTTCATACATGCCTCTGAGTCACATAACCTAACCATACATTGCAGGAAAACAGATATCAGGTTACAGACATTTAAGCTTTGATTTGTGTACTTTTGATGTACCAGATGTGTTTTTTGTTGTTGTTGAGAATATACCTGTTTACATTACGTGGGGCAGTGTTTTTTTGGAATTAGATTAAAGTTTAACCTTTAAAAAAAATAAACTGGAATGATCCATGCTCCTCATAGATTGCGAGCCATGTCACTTAAAAACAGGCAGTCTTGAAAATATTAACTCTAATAAAAAGTGAATGACAGAAGAACATTTAAGTATATTTATATATAAAAATACATGAGAATACAAAAAAGTAGCAAAAGAAAGGGGATATAGGCTAAACACAATATAGAATGAAATTCACTGATACCTTTAATTCTCCAAGTGAAATAACCTTTCAATAATTCACCTCCAGAGACTTAGACACCCAGTGAAACATGAGAAAAAGCTTTTGGAGCTGATATTCTCTGGTCCCTGCTTTGTGCATCCAAACTTAAGCAAGTTCAGGACTCACTAGCCTGCATTCTGAGGCTGTGTGTGGTGGAAATGAAACATAGGCTACCTATAATAACATTGAGGATGCCATATAATGACAAAGATCTCAAATGAATGTCAGCTTTGGCCAGATTGATTTTGCAGCTTGTTTAGGTTTTTTTTGTGCTAAACATTCCTATATGTCCATTAAGAAGTGAATCTTACAACGACACACATCTGGAATAAAAAAAGAAATATTCTGACAAAAGAGTAAGAGAGTTAATTACGTCAATTAAGCAATTACATTTAAAAACATAATTTAGCATTTCCCTTAAAGGAGAAAGCAACAAAGGCCATCATAATTTCTTAACCAAGCTAACTCCCCCTGACAGAAAAAAGATGTATCGATGTTTCCCAGAGAAAAGTTACCTCATGGTCAAAAAGATGGATGAATATATTTAGCATTTACGCTTGTGTTACTTATACAAGCATTCTCTTACTGAGAAACTATGTGTAGAAGATTTTTTTGGTATTTCCCCTGCCTACAACAATTAATCCCTGGACTTTAAAACCAATATACATTTTATTTGTACCACAAATAGATCTAATATTAAGGATTTGGGGAAAAGCAATTTAACAAGGTGCAACACAAAGATGGGTAACAAAGTGCCAAATTATATTCGGAAAAGTCTGTCTCACGGCGTGTGTGCGTTTAGACAGGGAAGTGGCACTTGGCCACAAATACTATGAAGTATGTTACAGCAGAAATGTATTCTGCAGCTTTTTTTCACGATGGGACTCAAGTTCGAATTTTATGATCTTTGAGTGGGCGACTATTTGGGTCGTTTTCTAGGATTATGACATACTGGAGCAACGTACAGAAGGGGATCCCATCTGAGTCAACACTTTGTCCAGCCATTGTAGGGGTCCATTCAAATGCAGCTCAATCCAGCAGGGAGTGCTTGTGACAGTCTGCCGTCTGGGAGACAAATGAAAGACCACAACAAAGCCAAATTAGTGAAATCACTCGGCATGCAAGCACAGGAACATCACCCAAAACCCAAGGTTAGCCTGAACTTTTTTAAAACTTCGTGCCCTGTAACAGAGGTATTGTTGAAGAGGGTCAAGTAACATTTGAATACCCCTCCAGCTCCTCAAACATTCCAAACTTCTAATAAATCCAGAAAAGCGGACCATCAGCAAGTTACAATGTTATTTTTTGTTTTTTAAATGTATCCCGATGAGTATATTAATATTACAGTCTTCCTCCGACTATCCATCGTCTTGCTAACTACTTAGATGTGTACAACTGCAAGAATAAAAGTATTATTGTAATAGTCAGTCATCATGCTTGCCTGTATTCAGCCCCCCAGCCTTTGACAAAGCTCATGCGGATGGTGCACATCCTGGTGAGCTGGTACACAGCCTCAAAGCCCTGGTTTACGGACTGGGCCAGCAGTGCTGCAAACTCCTGGTTGTTGAAGATCTTCAGGTTACAACCTGAGGGAGCGAGGGGAGGAGAGGAGAGGGTCAGCTGGGAATCATGTATGGACTTTGTTTAGAACATAAGTAAAGCCTGCAGAACCTCCCTGCAATCAATATTATATTTTCTGTAGAAACAAGTAGGAAGACTAACTAAACATAATCTAAACCTGAGACAACAGAAAACATATTAGTAATACTATGAAATGATAATAGGAGTGAGCACATCGAAATCAAAGAGATGGTGTTTGTCTAAGTTACCTGGAGGAATTTTGCAAACGGTTGCTGGGTGCCACCCATACCGCTGGTTGCAGTTTGGACTCTGAACAAAGATGGCGCTATCACTGAGACACTCAGCAAACACCTCACCGCCAATATAGTACAGCCGGACTCCTCTTCCTGTGGAATAATGCAAAATATACTGAACAAAAAAAAATGCAACACGCAACAATTTCAAAGATTTTACTGCGTTAGAGTTCATATATGAAAAACAGCCAATTGAAATACATGCATTAGGCCCTAATCAATGGATTTCACATGACTGGGAATACAGATATGCATCTGTTGGTCACAGATACCGTGTATATAATAAATAAATAGAAATTTGGCATGGATCAGAAATCTGGTGACCACTATTTGCCTCATGCAGCACAACATCTTCTCAGAGTTGATCAGGCTGTTGATGGTGGCCTGTGGAATGTTGTCCCTCTCCTCTTCAATGGCTGTGCGAACTTGTTGGATATTGGCGAGAACTGGAACATGCTGTTGTACACGTCGATCCAGAGCATCCCAAACATGCTCAATGGGTGACATGTATGGTGTGTATGCAGGCCATGGAAGAACTTGGATAATTTTCAGCTTCTAGTAATTGTGTACAGATCCTTGCAACATGGGGCCGTGCATTATCACACTGATACATGGAGGTGCTGGCAGCGGATGAATGGCACGAAAATGTATCTCTGTGCATTCAAATGGCCTTCGATAAAATGCCATCGTTTGTTTTCCATAGCTTATGCCTCCCTATACCATAAGCCTACTGCCACCTTGGGGCACTCGGTTCACAACGTTGACATTAGCAAACCGCTCAACCACACAACGCCATACATGTGGTCTGCGGTTGTGAGGCCGGTTGGACAAACTGACAAATTCTCTAAAACGACATTGGAGGTTGCTTATGGTAGAGAAATGAACATTACATTCTCTGGTAACAGCTCTGGTGGACATTCCTGCAGTCAGTATGCCAATTGCACACTCGCTTAAAAAGGAGTCATCTGTGGTATTGTGTTGTGTGACAAAACTGCACATTTTAGTGGCCTTTTATAATGTGCAATGATCATTCTGTTTAATCAGCTTCTTGATATGCCACACCTGTCAGGTAGATGGATTATCTTGGCAAAGGAGAAAAGCTCACAAACAGGGATGTAAACAAATTAGTGCACACAATTTGAGAGAAATAAGCCTTTCGTGCGTACAGAAAATTTCTGGGATCTTTTATTTCAGCTCATGAAACATGGGACCAACACTTTACATGTTGCGTTTATATTTTTGTTCAGTGTAAATAAGCATGAGTATTTCAGCTACAAAACAGTGCTGTTCAATTACTTTAATTCCATTTAGTTATAGGTTTTTCTGTGAGTCCAACACGTCGTTTCTTTAGAGAGAAATCAAATAATTCACAAGAGAAATCAAGTCAAGAACTACGCTGGGCTGAAGGGAGCTGTAGTTTTCATTACGGAAATATTCAACCTAGTTCAGTGCAGAAATGTGGTAATTAACTATAATGACCATAATCCATTGCGCCAGTTTTTTCCAGCTCAGAGACTAATCAGAGGAAGAGGCGAAGCGAGAAGTTTCACTCTCGCCAAAATCTTTCTAAAATAAACTCAATCTATGGGCTTATTTTGGACCTAAGCTTGCACTGCATCGCAATGCTTGAGGCGTCACTACAGACCCGGGTTGATCCCAGGCTGTGTCGCAACAAGCAGTGACTGGGAGTCCCAGCGTTGTCAGGGTTGGGAGAGGGTTTGGCCGGGGGGGGCCTTTACTTGGCTCATCGCGCTCAAGCGACACTTTGTGGCGTGTCTGGCGCCTGCAGGCTGATTTAGGTCGTCCGTTTCTGAGGACGCATGACTCGACCTAGTCTCTCCCGAGCCCGTTGGTGAGTTACAGCGATGAGACAAGATCGTAATTGGATATCATGAAATTGGGGAGAAAAAGGGGGTAAAATACAAAAAAAATGGAAAGTCATAAAATAAAAACAAAGTAATATACACAACAAATATATTAATTCATATTTTCCTATTTACATCTACCCAATGTGGACCTGACAGAGACAATGGAATATTTTCAATCTTTTGGAAATTGAAGTTCACTATTTCACAATACATTTAATGTTTGTTTTTTTAATTATCAAAACTGAAAACAGTGATATTTTTTTTTAAATAATAGAACTGAACTCAAAAAGCACTAATCTCTCAGCACTAACAAAACATGCGTGTTAAATCACAGAACAAATCCTGTGCAAATCTGAATTGGCACCATATTCCTTTTGGCCAGAGCCTTCAAAAGTGGTGCACCACATAAGGAATATTGTGCCTCTTGTGGCGTAGCCCGTTGTACCTATGTGCCTCCTGGTCATCTCTACAGTGGCATTCCTGTTGACGTTGGAGAGCAAGCCCAGACAGAAACGCTCTGAGTTGGAGGGGTCTGTGAAACCATCCACAGTCAGAGAGGGCTGCGAAGCGTGGAATGTCTCTCCAACACGCTGGTTCAGCTCATAGTAGGCTATAGAGCACCAGAACGCAGGCTCAGAGTAAGTCACCGGCTGCAGGTCTGAAAAACATGGGAGTAGACCAATGATCTCCAAAGTAGGCACTGGGCTGTCTAAATAGTACTCAATGAATGTTGTCAAATTTGGTCAGATTACGTCAGATTACAAGTGACTGATAAATGACTGATGCTTTAGACAGACAGTTATTCTTACCCATGCTATGATTGACAGGTGAGAGGGTGCCAGGGGACAATTCAGCAGGAGAACCTGATATGAAAAAAGAAGAAAAAAAAAAAAGAAAAAAAAATCGCATGGTCGGACTTATTGTTGCAAAGAATCCACTAAGATATTTAATCAACAAATCAAAACTTGACAGTTTGACAACTGTCTTCTTTCTTATTTTATGTTAGAACATCATATTTGAGGTAAGTGGAATATACCTGTGTCCATACTTTGATTCATCGGTTGATCGCTGGCTTCCCCATCCTCACTTATGTATCCAGGTGGTGGTGTTTCTATAGTAACAGAGGGGGGAAACTACTGATGAGCTGAACCTGATACATCGTTATCATGAAGGCCATTTGCATATCAACTCATGGTAGATGCACAAACCTGGTATGTAGTTATTTGGAGGCTCGATCCCCGCAGGAAAGCTTGTGTTCTCAGGTATGGAATGAGTGTAGTCGTCCAATGGGGGCAGCTCTGTCAGAATTTCCGAGTGTCTTGGCACAAGTACAGGAGGCAGAACTAGAGGAGAGAAGATTCTTCAAATGTCAAACAAAGTTCTTTACAAAATATCAATGAAGACTATTCCCACTTATCCCATCCTTTTTCATGTCTCATGCCAGCAGAAAGAATCGCAGAACTAGCTGTTAACATAGGCTTTTATGGCACCTACAAGTCAGCACACACACCACTGGTTCAAAAGACAACCTACCCGGGGTCTCCACCCTCTGGTAGTGGTAGGGGTTGATGCAGACCTCATCCTTCTTGAGGTGGAAGGCGTACTCGCAGGCCTCGATGGCACGCAGTTCATGGTGGCTGTGCAGGTCGGGCCATCGCCACAAGCGGCAGTAGATGACGTGAGGAAGACCCTTTCTGTGAGATACCTGCAGGCGCCCATCCAGGGATCTGACAGGACGGACAATAGAGGAAATAGATGTGAGAATTGAAAGTGTAAGGGAAGGAAGAAATGGGGAGGAAGAGAAGAAGAGATGGAGACGCATGTGGCCAGGAAGACAAAAGGTGGCAGTGTGGAGAGGGGAAGAGGGGAGTGATGAGGTATGAATGGAATTTGTGTTCTCAATGTCTCTCACCCCCCTGGAATGATTACTTCCCACATCAAGGTTGTACAACAGTATGTAGCACAGGACAGTTGAGGATAGATAGTCACCTGGTTTGGTCAGGGTAGCTGTATAGGCCTGAGGTATCCCACTGTTCTATCGTATTTGGTGTACTCAGTCCCCATATTTCAGAGCAATTGCTGTGCACAGAAAAACCAAACAAAACAAAAACAAATGATAAACATGGGTCATGAGTCATTCAGAAATACCAGTATGGGTAATGTAAACATTAAAAGGCCTCTTTTATTAGAGTCATTTTCAATTAGGTATTTCATTCTTTCAGTCAGGAACTGAAAAAAGACACGCCAAATAAGAGAAGCCTTTTGACGGAATAAAGAAAAACGGCATAAGATGGGAATACAGCAGTGGAGACTGGTGGGAGGAGCTATAGCAGTAGGGGTCATTGTAATGTCTGGAATGGAATTAATGTAAGAGTCAAACATGTGGTTTCCATATGTTTGATACTGTTCCATTAATTCCATTCCAGGCATTAAAATGAGCACGTCCCCTTATAGCTCCTCCCACCAGCCGCCTCTGGAGTATAGTAGTATATACAAAGAAACAGTATGCAAGACAAAAAAAACATTAATGTTACTGTGGCATTGTACCAAATATTCTGAAAAAACTGTGAAACTTTTCCACCACAGCTGTGTCGGTTGGAAGCACTTTACTTATCTTGAGACATTCAAGTAAACACAGAAGACACACAATGGGACTAACAGAAAAGGAGGGCGCAACCTTGGAAAAAAAGTACATTTCCATTTAACCACCCTCTACAATTCACTTTGTGATTCTAATGGACACGTAGAAAGGAATGATCAGAAAATTAACTCTAGAAATTAAATAAAAATGGAATGGCGAAATATGATGTGATATTTGCTTCTGATACAATATCCAGAATCAGAATTCAGAGCTGATATAGCCTACCTCAGAAGTGGGACTGAATCTAAACTATAGGCTTGGATAGTATGTTATGTTCCTAAAAGAGCTCTGAAATAGGTTCCCAACTTCCCTCTAATACATGATAAGCATGACACATGGAGACTGGCGAGTTGCAATCAGGGCTCTAAATAATAATAATATATATATATATATATATATATATATTTTTTTTTAAATTGGTAGCAACCCTGTAGGTATATATATATAAAAACAATTATTTGATGAAACATTGAATTTGGCCTTACTGCTATTAGCCCATAGAAACACATTGAGTAACTTTCACACATGCCAAAACAGATTTTTAAAAATGATATCAAAAGGAAGTATGTTTTGAAGTGTCTGCCGTATATCTGAGAAATATACCACTTGTGCGATATATCGAATTCCAGTATGATTTTCAAAACCGTGCTACGCCAGTGCTTATAACTAGCCTCAAATAAATTATGTCCAGCCGAGGGCTCCAGTTTTGCATTTGGTTTGCTAGCTTGCTATCGAAGTGGCTAGATGTCAAGATCATGCTTCTTGGTTACAGCAGATGCATTCAATCCCCTCATGGATAAAGATCCCTGTTGTCTAATTGGTTTTGTGTGTCGTTTTGAAATAGCACCCCTTGTGTGCACATTCGGTAATACTGTATACCCCGGTATGGTACAGAAACAGTATGAAAATCTGGATCGCGTTTGTGCATATTCTACTTCAATTCACTTTTATTCCTTTATACTGGCCGGTACCGGGTTACCTTCATGAAAGTCCTGTGAAGCTTGTGGGCGTGAGCTCTAGGGTTGGACAGTGTCTGCACTGACACATCGTCCGGTCCAAACATCGTTGATATACGATTGTATCATTTATTTATATATACGATTGTATCATTTATTTATTTATATATATATATATATATTTTTTTTTGATTTTTTGGGGGGGAGAGAAAGCAATCAAAAAGGATACATTGGTTATATAAGAACGGTGATTTGGCGCATTTGCAACATTCTTCCATCAGGCTACATTCCAATATGCAAAAATAAACAAGTGACAGGATTTGCCTTCGCATGATGGCTGACTTGGTGGGAAAGAAAACTACGTGTTCACCTTCTCGGCAGTTCTTCAGTTTCAGTCTGAAGAAGTCACTTACAGAATTTGCAAAAAGATTATCAGGGCAAAGGACTGCAAACCTCCGTCATCCTGCAGAGTTAGCTACTATGGGGGAGAACATGATGGTGATCCTTGTTATAAAGAATGTTACGAATTATTTGTTTTATCCGATTGTATATTTAGGATTTTTAAAGTTTGATAAGCAAAAAGGCATAGCCTTATGATAACAGGACTATTCATTTTTAGCCCAGTGTTCATTCAATTGTTAAAGAATGTAATAGGCTAAATAATAAGTGGTTTTAACTGATTGTTGACTTTTATATAAATGCGTCATTCAAATTAAAAAAGTTGTTTGAGACAAATCCCACAAAAATAAAAATAAAATTTAAATAAAGTGTTCACACTTAAAGTGCTGCTGCAGTAGTTTTTCCAAGCACGTTGTGCAATTCAAAAATATGAGAAAAAAAACTGTCAAAGTAAAGTTTACTGAAATTTTTATTGACAGTAGCCTGTCTTAGCCTATATTATTGGCCGTTTGGTTTGCAAAGAGGGATTTTCTGACGGCACAATTTATTTTGCCTACACGTTGGTCAAGCAAAGCAGAAACGCATCAGGTTTGTTTAAACTTCCTATTCGATTACTCCATCTTGCAATTGTTTGTTCTCTCTCGCTCCATGTTACTATACTATGTTCTTATTTAGGCTATTAGCAAAGAACTTTAAGATGCAAATCCGTTAGGACTACAGATTCAGTCGATGGTTGATCATGAAAGAGTTGGCTATGCCTAGGCCAACAAGTCACGTTCAAATCAAAACGGGGAGAAAATTACGATTTTAAAACGATAAGCCAGACAATGACTTGTCTGCTGCAAAAGGCCCACGATCAGACTTTGGAGAGAGACACATTAGGCCCCAACTGACCTTTTGCGCTGCTTTGGTGCGCTTCGCTCTTTCTACATTGTTCTCTTGCATTATGTTAGTAGTCTAGCTACCTCTTACAGTATGTATTGAAAATGAATGCAATGGCAATTAGGGAATAGGCCACTTGGCATGGCAGCCTACTGTGTTCTCCATGCGATGCCCGACTGTGTGCAATCAAGCTCAAATATGCTAAACCATCGTTTGTAACATCACAATGTCATCACCATCAACGATAGTGGTCAAACATCGTCGATAGACGGTGCAATTGTAATAAAACACCCAACCCTAGTGAGCTCAAACCATTGAGTTTACAGACATTATTGAGAAGAAATCAAAAAGTTAGCACACCGAAAGGACTGACGTCACAACTCCTGTGGAGCTTGTGGGCGTCGTATAGCAAAACAGGCAACATGTCTGTGTTCGTGAGAATCTCAGTTTTCGATAGTGGAATCGTAGCTCAAACCACTGACGACTTTACGGGTGTTTTCGTGAACCGTAACGTTTTGGGATAGTCTCACGTCTGACAAACACCGCGCCAAACTACCGCAGATTCAGATGCCTGACACCAGCGATTCCACAGACTGAGACGCAGCCCATGCAAAACCCCGGAAATTTGTAGCGCAAACTCAGGGTTGTATTTAATAAAAAAGGTGATGACGTCGCCGATTTCCGCACAGGCGCGGACATCGATCTTAGAGGGTCTAAAGAGCGCCAGGTTGGTGTGTGACAACATGCAAGAGATCAGTCATTCATTCATTGATTGATCTCCTTGGATATACTGGTAAAGTAACCAGGCTGTTCGCTACCTAATGAAGTAACATGATTGAACAAGGTGCAAACAAATGCCCATGAGTGGTTTTTCTCTAGGGCACTCGGAAACGGTACAGCGAACTACTGTCTGGGAGATGCTCTTTCCCTCCGCACTGGTGCTCCCAAAATAGAATGTCTGGTAGCACAGCAAAATATTTAGGAGCATGTGTGAACAAAATGGTTGAACTTCCGAGCCCTGGTTGCAATAAATTTTGCAAGACCATCTACACAATATTGATTCCACCTGTCAACAAGATCTATACCAAATTACTCATTATCTAATAAACATACAAACATCTGAACTGTTCTAAGCAGGTCATCAACAAATAAAAAGGGTATTTTACAACATACCCAGAGAGCATGTTCTACTCTAGGACATCAAGGTTAACTGGCTGATTACCTTACATCCTCAGACAAATGTCATACAATGCTTTCAGAAAGTATACCCCTCGACTTATTTCACATTTTGTTGTTACAGCCTGAATTGAAAATGTATTTTGTCACCCATCTACACACAATGCCAAAAGTGAAAATATCTTTAAACATTTTTGCAAATTTATTGAAAATGAAATACAGAAATATCTCATTTGCATAAGTATTCACACCCTTTGCTATGACACTCCAAATTGTGCTCAGCTGCATCCAATTTCCTTTGCTCATCCTTGAGATGTAATATATTGTAATATATGCCATTTAGCAGACGCTTTTATCCAAAGCGACTTACAGTCATGTGTGCATACATTCTACGGATGGGTGGTCCCGGGGATCGAACCCACTACAACTTGATTGGAGTCCACCTGTGGGCAATTCAATTGTTCGGGCATGATTTAGAAATAAACACACCGGTCTATATAAAAAGGTCCAACAGTTGACAGTGCATGACAGAGCAGAAACTATACCATGAAATCCAAGGAACTGTCTGTAGATCTCCGAGAAAGAATTGTGATGAGGCATATATCTGGGGAAGGATATAAAACCATTTCTAAAGTGTTGAAAGTTTCTAAGAGCACAGTGGCCTCCATTGGGAAATGGAAAAAATATGGAACAACCGGGCAATAAGGACCTTGGTCAGGGAGGTGACCAAGAACTCAATGACCACTGACAGAACTACAGAGTTCCTTGGCTGAGATGGGAGAACCTGCCAGAATAACAGTCTACAGCAATTCACCAATCTGGGCTTTATTGGAGACTGGCTAGATGGAAGAACATGAAAGCACATCATACCTGTAGTTTGCAAATAGGCATGTGAAAGACAGAGCATAAGGAAAAAGATTCTGTGATCTGATGAAACAAAAATTGAACTCTTTGGCCTGAATGCAAAGCTCTATGTCTGGAGAAAACCAGGCACAGCTCATCACCCGTCTAACACCATACCTACCTTGAAGCATGGTGGTGGCATGCTAGGAGGTAAAAAATAACCGATTGAATCGATTTTCAATTCAGGCTGTAACACAACAACATGTGGAATACATCAAGGAGTCTGAATATTTTTGAAAGCATTGCATAAGTACATGTTGGGGTGCTGAGTCAGCATTTACAAAACTAACTGTAGGACAATCTGAGATTCAATGGAGGACAGAAAGATTTAAATAATTTGAGAGTTATAATACCTTTATGTTTTAGGACCTTGTATGTTCGAGAGGCTGTTTAAAGAAGGAGGCCACTATAGAGGGTTAGCCGATAGTAAATACACAGGTAAAATACACAGTATATAATCATCCCCATACAAAATTATCTGATGCATGGTCAACTGTTCACTCTACAGAACCATACAACGACTGTAAGCAGAGCTCTGTGTTGTTACCTGGCATGGTGTTACATACCTGGGGATGGTGACACACTTGGTGTTACAGTTCTGGGTGGTGATGGCCTTCTCCAGCTCGTCCAGCTGTCCAGTCTTCTTCAGCTTCTTAACCAGGCTCTTGACAGCCTTCTCACACCACTTCTCCTCCTGGCCATTCTGTTCTCCACCCCCTGCTCCCCCAGGGCCACTGGCTGACTTCTTCCACCCCAGGAGCCTCTTCACGACCGGAGGGGTGAAAGGCAAGATGGAGGACATTTTGGGTATAGCGAGGAGGATTCTTGAGAAAACTCAAACACACTCGGGAGGCAGAGGGGACCTGGAGGAAGGGAGGCACAGTTTGGCCCTTTCTCTGGTGTGGTCCCTCTGTTTCGTGAGGAATCACAGGGCTGGTGTGAGGATGAGCTAGATATGTGCAGAAGAGATGACACCTGAGGGGAAATCAAACAGGAATTCAGTAATGAATGTCTGAAAAAAGATTGTGATGTGTGATAATGCATTAAATTGTGTGTGTGGGGTCCTTTACAAAGTGAATGGGTGGTCTTGAAAAACTTATTAAATCCCTTATTCACCATAGCCGATTAAACTCAACCCCACAATTTATGTAGTTGAGCAACGACTAGTGTGGGTGACCTGGAGCGCCGAAGTTTAGTGTAATAGCGGGCTCTTCTTTGTGTGCTGAAATAAATGTAAAAATGCGACATCGGAGCTCCAGTGTGCCCACACTAATCGGCTATGGTGGATAAGGGATTTTTCAAGACCACTCATAAAATCAGAGAGTTGAGTTTAGTGATTCAATCCCACCATCACATTCTTTTATCAGCAACAACTGCAGTTACATTAGGCAGCAGATACAACCCGCTTGCTTACAGCTGCACTAGGGTCACAGACAGCCTTCCTGTGTACATTGAGTATACCAAACATTAGGAACACCTTCCTAATATTGAGCTGCACCCTCCCTTTTTGGGCAACGCGTGCCCACAGTTGGCTGGATGTTCTCGTGTCAAGTTGGCTGAATGTCATCTGGGTGGTGGACCGTTCTTGCTCAACAGTTACCCCCCCTTGTGTATCGTGAAAAACGTAGCAGCGTTGCAGTTCCTGACACAAACCAGTGCACCTGGCACCTACTACCATACCTCGTTCAAAAGGCACTTAAATATTTTGTTTTGCTCATTCAGTCTGAATGGCACACATACACATTCCTTGTCTCAACTGCCGCGAGGCATAAAAAAAATCATTCTTTAACCAGTCTCCTCCCCTTCATCTACACTGATTGCAGTGGATTTAACAAGTGAAATCAATAAGGAAACATAGCTTTCACCTGGATTCACCTGGTCAGTCTAGGTCATGGAAAAAGCATGCGTTTTTAATATTTGGTACACAGTGTATATCAAGACACTGAGGAGCCGGCGCAAGATGTGGCTTGGAAAACAGTTGTTCAATCTTCTCGGTGTAACGGGACAATTCAGAGTACATCCCTGGATTGAGGTACTTTTTCCGAGCCATATCTCACGCTGGCTCTGTGGTGTCTTAAAGGGGGAATGGAAACACCATTGGAAGTCAAGCCAAGCATACACTAACGTACACTGAACAAAAACAAACTATTTCAAAAACAGTTACAGTTCATATTAGAGGTCGACCGATTATGATTTTTCAACGCCAATACCGATTATTGGAGGACCAAAAAAGCCAATACCGATTAAATCGGCCATTTTTACAACATTTGCAATAATGACAATTACAACAATACTGAATTAACACTTATTTTAACTTAATATAAAACATCAAAATCAATTTAGCCTCAAATAAACAATGAAACATGTTCAATTTGGTTTAAATAATGCAAAAACAAAGAAGAGAAGAAAATAATATGTGCCATGTAAAAAAGCTAACGTTTGAGTTCCTTGCTCAGAACATGAGAACATATGAAAGTTGGTGGTTCCTTTTAACATGAGTCTTCAATATTCCAAGGTAAGAGGTTTTAGGTTGTAGTTAATATAGTATTTATAGGACTATTTCTCTCTATACCATTTGTATTTCATATACCTTTGACTATTGGATGTTCTTATAGGCACTATAGTATTGCCAGTGTAACAGTATAGCTTCCGTTCCCCTCCTCGCCCCTACCTGGGCTCGAACCAGGAACATATCGACAACAGCCACACTCGAAACATTATTACCCATCGCTCCACAAAAGCCGCGGCCCTTGCAGCGCAAGGGGAATAACTACTCCAAATCTAAAAGCGAGTGACGTTTGAAACAGTATTAGCGCACACCCGGCTAACTAGCTGGCCATTTCACATTGGTTACACCAGCCATCAGGCCGATAGGCTTGAAGTCATAAACAGCGCTGTGCTTGCAAAGAGCTGCTGACAAAACGCAAGAAAGTGCTGTTTGAATGAATGATTACAGGCCTGCTGCTGCTCAGTCAGACTGCTCTATCAAATCAGACTTAATTATAACATAACAACACACAGAAATACGAGCCTTTGGTCATTAATATGATCGAATCCGGAAACTATAATTTCGAAAACAAAACGTTTATTATTTCAGTGAAATACGGAACCGTTCGGTATTTTATCTAACGGGTTGCATCCCTAAGTCTAAATATTCTTGTTTCATTGCACAACCTTCAATGTATGTCATAATTACGTAAAATTCTTGCGAATTGGTTCGCAATGAGCCAGGCAGCCCAAACTTGTTTAAACCCTGACTCTGCGTGCAATGAACGCAAGAGAAATGACACAATTTCACCTGGTTAATATTGCCTGCTAAACTGGATTAGTAATTATAACTAGTGATTATGATTGATTGTTTTTAGAAGACAAGCTTAATGCTAGCTAGCAATTTACCTTGGCTTCTAGTGCATTCGCGTAACAGGCAGGCTACTCGTGGAGTGCAATGGTTAGAGTGTTGGACTAGTTAACTGTGCGGTTGCAAGATTGAAACCCCTGAGCTGACAAGGTGAAAATCTGTCGTTCTGCCCCTGAAGAAGGCAGTTAACCCACAGTTCCTAGGCAGTCAAGAAAATAAGAATGTGTTCTTAACTGACTTGCCTAGTTAAATAAAAAGGTATTTAAAAAATACATAATAACACAAATAAATAATTATAATTGGAAATCGACGCCCAAAAATACAGATTTCCGATTGTTATGAAAACTTGAAATCGGCCCTAATTAATTCCGATTAATCGGTCAACCTCTAGTTCATTTAAGAAAATCAGTCTATGGATTTCACATGAACGGGAATACAGATATGCATCTGTTGGTCACAGGTACCTTAAAAAAGTAGGGTTGTGGCTCACCATTTGCCTCATGCAGCACGACACATCTTTACATAGAGTTGCTCAGGCTTTGATTTTCAGCTTCCAGGAATTGTGTACAAATCCTTGTGACATGGGGCCATGCATCCTCATCATCATCATCATGCTAAAATATGAGGTGATGGCAGCGGATGAATGGTATGAGAATGGCCCTCAATCTCGTCACAGTATCCCTCTGCATTGAAAGTTCCATTGATAAAATGCAATTTTGTTCGTAGTTTATGCTGGCCCGTACCACAACCCCACCACGGGGCACTCTGTTCACAATGCTGACATCATCAAAACCCTCACCCACACAACGCAGTCTACCTGGTTAAGTTGAAACCGGGATTCACCCGTGAAGAGCACACTTCTCTAGCGTGCCAGTGTCTATCGATGGAGAGTTGCATCCCCCCTTTTGCCCTCAGAACAGCTTCAATTTGTCAGGCATGGACTCTCAAGGTGCCGAAAGCTTTCCAAAAGTTGTGTCAAGTTGGCTGGATGTCCGGTACAATTGAAACCACGATTCAACCATGAAGAGCACACTTCTCTAGTATGCCAGTGTCTAGCGAAGGTGAGTATTTGTCCACTGAAGTTCATTACGACACCGAACTGCAGTTAGGGATCTTTTACTTCACTTTTAGCTCATAAAACCAACACTTTTCATGTTTGTTTCTTTTTAGTATTTTTATATTGAACGTTTATTTGAGGTATGTGTAGCGCCATCTTGAATTGCCATAGTAATGATTGACGGCAATTGCGATATTGGCAGGTTTGAGCAAATTGTGAGTTTTGGTACGGGGACTGAAAGTGAATGAATGCTACTACCGGGAGGCTCCTCGCCTCCACTGGACCTGAAAGGTTTCTCACAACTTTGACAGCTTTGAGATCAGGAAAACAATTTGATTTTATGTTAGTAATTATAATATGTACATATACATCTTTGATTGATAAGACAAGTCTGTGAAATGTACTTTTGACAGTCAGCCAAAAACAAGGTAGCTAGTTTGCCAGCCGACTTGATTTAGCTCATTTTGTCTTTGTGTTAATGTAGACTTTGATAACTAAAATTAAGTGCTCATATTGATAATTTGAAGAACATTTATTATCATTAGTATTAGCTAGCTAAGAGCTAAAAATTAACTGGCTAGTGTCTGATTCGATTTGTAGCTAACGAGCTACAGCAGATAGCTTACCAGCCACAACTAAGAGGGCTGCAGGATTGCTATTTTACCAGTAAAATGTATGATACCCATATAATGATTAGCTAGCTAGATCATTAGGTGTCTGTTTATATATGTGATATGATTCCTAAAAATAGCAAACCTGCTGGCTGATGATTACAAGAATGAATGTAGCCTAAGACTGAAGCTTAACCCTTATGATGAAAACTAGCTAATAGCTATGACATTTGAAAGCTTTGGCTGGTAGTCAGTTTTGCAACAAAATCATCCTGGTTTAGCTGGTAATGGTCGTTGTGTACTATCACCTTGCAAAAGTATTCCGACCCCTTGGATTTCTTCAAATTGTGTTACAAAGTGGGATGAAAACTTATTTAAATTGTATTTTTTTTTGTCAAGAATCTACTCAAAATACTCTGTCAAGGTGAAATAAAAATGCATTTAATTAAAAAAAAATTAAATACAAAGTAATTACTCAAATGTAGCCACAGCTCCTTTGTTCAGGCAAGCCAAATTAGTTATGGAGTAAAATGTCTTAACAAATCACATAAGTTACATGGACTATGAAATAATAGGGGTTCAGGGGCTGACCCCAATTAGTCCATTGGTCGATTATTTGGTTGATTGGCTGTTGGTCAGCCGAGATAAAACAATTGGGGTCGAGAAGGAGCAAAAATATGTTTTTTCTCAGAGGGCTAATTCATTGAGTCTGCAGGGAAGCCACGGTCCTGGAAGGGGAGTGTGGTTAATAAGATGCACAAGGCACATCTCTTTCCAGAATGTGCTCGTTCACCATTTCATGCTCAATCAGCATTTCATAACTTAAATTGTGTGAATAGTTCACCCTTTGATTTTTAATGTCTATCCCCATTACACATATCAGTATTAGCCTGCATTTACAGTTAATTCCCATAATTTCTAATCTACAATATTTCTTTGGTTATGGTAATTTCTGTTAATACATTCATGCCTGATTCACACATGTCTAAGTGCAGAGGCAGTGTGGCTGGCACCCTAGTAGTACATTTACTGTTCTAAATCTACAATGTTTGTTTGGCTAAGGTAATTTCTCTAAATGCATTCAATATATTGTTACAGTCATGTACCTTTCCCATTGTCAGGGTGGACACGTTGTTTGCAGAGCACACAACCTATGCTACATTTGAGAAACAAGTTTTGGTTTATTTAATTCTATTTAAGAGTTGTCACTTTATTCACTGTCTTTTATTTGGTGCGCTTACGCCAATGTTGAGTACGCACCCGATTACGCCAATGTTGAGTACGCACCCGATTACGCATACAGAAGTAGGCCTTGCCTACCTGGCCCATTTGGGGAGCTCTGATAGTATTGCTGATCTAATTAACTCACTACTGCTCAAAACAGCAAGTAACCTTTTTCAGAAACCATTGAGAATGACAATGGTTCCATAACGCATTTGACAAATATTTCCATCTCTCCCCCATACATATACACGTATTTTATACACACACACACATACACACACAAAAGTTTGGGGTCACTTAGAAATGAAAAGCTAATTTTTTGTCCATTAAAATAACATCACATTGATCAGAAAAACAGTGTAGACATTGTTAATGTTGTAAATGATTATTGTAGCTGGAAACAGCAGATCTTTAATGGAATATCTTCATAGGCGTACCGAGGCCCATTATCAGCAAACATCACTCCTGTGTTCCAATGGCATGTTGTGTTAGCTAAACCAAGTTTATAATTTTAAAAGTCTAATTGATCATTAGAAAACCCCTTTGCAATTATGTTAGCACAGCTGAAAACTGTTGTACTGATTAAAGAAGCAATAAGACTGGTCTTCTTTAGACTGGCTGAGTATCTGGAGCAACAGCCTTGGAGGGTTCGATTACAGGCTCAGAATGGCCAGAAACAAAGAACTTTCTTGTGAAACTCATCAGTCTATTCTTGTTCTGAGAATTGAAGGCTATTCTATGCGAGAACTTGTCAAGAAACTGAAGATCTTGTACAACGCTGTGTACTACTCCCTTCACAGAACAGTGCAAACTTGCTCTAACCAGAATAGAAAGAGTGGAAGGCCCCGGTGCACAACTGAGCAAGAGAACAAGTACATTAGAGTGCCTGGTTTGAGAAACAGACACCTCACAAGTCCTCAACTCGCAGCTTCATTAAATAGTACCCGCAAACACCAGTCTCAACGTCAACAGTGAAGAGGCGACTCCGGGATGCTTGTCTTCTAGGCAGAGTTGCATAGAAAAAGCCATATCTCAGACATGCTAATACAAAGATTAAGATGGGCAAAATAACACACACTGGACAGAGGAACTCTGCCTAGAAGGCCAGCATCCCGGAGTTGCCTCTTCACTGTTGACATTGAAACGACATTTCTAAGTGACCATAAACTTTTGAATGGTAGTGTACTTTTGGCCATGTAGTATATTACTATTCTGAGTTTCAATCCTTACAAAAATAAGGAAGACTCAATATTCAAGTGTTTCCTCTATCTTCATTAGGATGTTGTGTAAATGGCAGTTTGGGGGAAAAGCGTAGATGCTCTTATAAGATAGATGATCACATGTTTTGTCTTGACTGATTGTCATTTGATTTTTGTGGTGCTATTGTATGTCATAGTTGAAAGGACTGTTTCTCAACTTTCAAAATGTATCATGTTTTCATGTACTGTTTGATATTCGTAATGTTGCTCTGTAATGCACTCCGAGTTCATGGTCTTTCAGACAGTTTGGAAAACCTGCCAGTGATGCAACAATGCCACTATGGCGATTTACAGTTAACGTTAGTTAGCTGGTGTTCTAAAGCCTAGTGTTTCCATTCCCCTTTAATATACACAAGAATGCTGTCCAACCCTAGTGCAGCTGTAAGCAAGTGGGTCGGATCTGCTAGCTATAGCAACAAGTTAACATCATAGCTACCATTGTTTGCGAATATACACATGTACAAAAATCATATTTAAATACTAACAGTGCGGGTGGATTCTGTATAACACCACATCTTAATTTACCGGGTGGTTAGCAAGCTGCAGTGATTAACTGTTTAATTGATAAACTCCAATGCTGGTTAGATTATTTATTGTAGGTACAAGTAGTAGCAAGCTAGCTATCTCGGCTAAAGTAATGGGCTAGCTAGTTATCCGGGCCATAGTTAACGTTAGCTAGCTAGCACTTCCAGGCCAGTTGGTTGATGGCCATTTTATCAGCAGTAAATCAACTAACGTTAACTATATAGCTAGTCAAATTAGATAGCCAAGTTAACAATTGATTATTCATATATAAAAGGTAGCTATGAAAAGCTAAGGAAATTATTGAGTACGTAACTTGTATGGTTGGAGTACATTATCGCCCATTCCTATTGTTGTGCTACAACAATTAGCTAGTTAGCCAATGTTGGCTAACCCAGGCTTACTCTCAATACAGCTAACGTTAGCAAAATGACGAGCTAGCTAGTTCGCTAACGTAAGCTATAATGAAACAATTATTTGATGGCGACATGATACACCACCACCATTGCCAGTTAGAATAACAATTACATGTTATATTAACACTTGAAGTGATAAATAAGATAGCTATACCAAATGAAAAAAAAAAATCATAGCAGCTAACATCACACAAAACAAAAGTCGAGGGAAAATTAAAAGCATTGCATTACCCCTTGATGATGAGAATCTCGAGCTCTTCTCCGTGTAAACGATATATGCAGTAGACAAAGGGGAAACCTTTCCTTTAAACCCAACTATAAATGTAGCCGCTATCTCGACGAGAAGATTGCTGTATTTTCTCAAGTCTGATACCTGGCTAGCCGCTTAGCTTCACAAGTTAGCTAGACCTGAACAAGAAAGACACCCTAATAGGCTAGCTGCACGCAGAATCTTAATCCCTCCTGATTGGATCAAAGAAGACAATCACATTATTTTAGCATATCGGATTGGCCTACAGCAATGTCAATCTTTTTTGTTTATTTGACAGCATGGTTTATTTTTCGAATCTGTCGTTGACATTGTCAGAGTGAGGAACTAGCTTGCGATACATACTTTTATATGAATTGATATAACTGATACACCTTTCTCATAGTCCATAAAGACTAGAGGTGAGGACAGAAATATTGCATGTAGCGGCATCCCCTAATTTGAAATGATGCACAATTCGTTACTCAAAGATAAGATTTCACGCGGAAAAAAATCCAGGCTACTTTAGATAACAGGTTGATGAGACAACGTTATATGATGTTTCTGTTTGAAAGTAGCAACCGCGGCTTGTGTATCTCCCATTCCTCCGTTGAAATCATTGATCTAACACATCTGAGTGGCAGGTTTCAAAGCTCTTCCTAAATCAAATTGTATTGGTCGCATAAATCTACACATACCTCGACTAACCTGTACCCCCGCACAGGTGCATCCATGCTAATGTTTCTAGCTCCAACAACGCACCATACCTAACAATACAAAACATTAATACACAAATCCACAAAATAAAAGAAACAACTTAAGAAATATCTGAACAAGATATGTCAGAGTCCGGAATATAATATATATATGTATATAATGGTGGAACAGATAAATGAGGCTGTCAACTGACTCAGAAATTCACAGGTTTCTGATTAATTATTTTCCTGTTCTGTTGGTTTTCTTCCTTTCATTGGTTAGCTGGGAAAGGCATTATCCTATTCATATTAATAACCGTGATAGTTGTTGCATCTTTAATCTCACCTCTTCCTAATTTTCGAATGGATATTTTAATCTCTGTCGATGAAACTGCTCGCATGTGCGGTGCACATTTTAGAAAGAGGTTTCCCGCAAATTGCATTTTGGAACATAGGTGCGTAAGGCCTACCACATTGTGCTTGCACATTGCTGTGTCTAAAATGTGAAGAAATTGTTTATCAACATTTTAAGCTAAACATTCTAGTCTTTTCCATTAGTCTGTCATCTTTTATTTTGTTTGTAATGTACTTTTCATTACGCGTCGGACCGCAGTAAGACTAGCTGTCGGTTTTGGAGCCGGCTAATGGGTATCCTAATACATCAAAGCAAGCCTTATTAATTGATACAGCATATTCCTCCACTACACTACTTTGATATGCATCGTGGGGATTAACATGTGAGTATACGCAATGATCACTGAAAAATAAGTGGGTATACCTGCATATACCCACCACTACACCACTGACCGCACCAACCTCTGGAGACGATACAGTCCCAACAGGACGCTCTCAGTTGTGCATTGTAGAAGTTTGTGAGGGTTTTCTTCGTCATACTGTCTGTGTGGATGGGCCATTTCAGGTTGTCAGTGCACACAGAGGAACTTGAATATTTTCGCCCTCTCCACTGCGACCCGTTGATGTGGATGGGGGCGTACTCTTTGCTGGCTCCCGAAGTCCACGATCAGCTCCTTAGTTTTGTTGACGTTGAGGAAGTGGTTAATGTCCTGGCACCACTCTGCCAGGGTCTTCTCCCTGTAGGCTGTCTGGTCATTGTTGGTAATCAGGAACTACCACTTGTTCGTCAGAAAACTTGACGAATGAGTTGGAGACGTGTGTGGCCACACAGTCATGGGTGAACAGGGTGTACAAGAGGGGGCTGAGCACACTAGTACAGTATCAAATCACATTTATTTATAAAGCCCTTCTTACATCAGCTGATATCTCAAAGTGCTGTACAGAAACCCAGCCTAAAACCCCAAACAGCAAGCAATGCAGGTGTAGAAGCACGGTGGCTAGGAAAAACTCCCTAAAAAGGCCAGAACCTAGGAAGAAACCTAGACAGGAACCAGGCTATGAGTGGTGGCCAGTCCTCTTCTGGCTGTGCCGGGTAGAGATTATAACAGAACATGGCCAAGATGTTCAAATGTTCATAGATGACCAACAGGGACATATAATAATCACAGTGGTTGCACAACAGGTCAGCACCTCAGGAGTAAATGTCAGTTGGCTTTTCGTAGCTGGATCACATTCAGAGTATCTCTGCTGCTCCTGCTGTCTCTAGAGAGTTGAAAACAGCAGGTCTAGGGACTGGGGACTGGGGACAGCAAGGAGTCATCAGGCCAGGTAGTCCTGAGGCATGGTCCCCCGAGAGAGAGAAAGACAGAGAGAAAGAAAAAAAGGAGAGAAAGAGAGAGAGCATACTTAAATTCACACAGGACACAGGATAAGACAGGATAAATACTCCAGATATAACAGACTGACCCTAGCCCCCCGACACATAAATTACTGCAGCATAAATACTGGAGGCTGAGACACGAGGGGTCAGGAGACACTGTGGCCCCATCCGACGATACCCCCGGACAGGGCAAAACAGGCAGGATATAACCCCACTCACTTTGCCAAAGCACAGCCGCCACACCACTAGTATATGTTCGTGACCACATCAAGGAAGGGATGAAAGAAGCAATTTAAAAAGTGTTCAAACAGGGCCTCGAATTCACCACCATGGTATCATCTTAATAGTCTAAGTGGCTTCCTTTCCTTCTTTCCTTCCATTCATCTGCATGGATGTGGAAAACCAGTACGGGCGGAAGCTAAATTTAGGGAGCATCAAAACCATGATGAGTAAATTTAGACTGACTGACTGATCAACACATAATATTGAGTAGTTATTTAGGATGTAAGGTGATTTGTAGATCATTCAGTCAGTCTCGACTAACCTTTAAAGTCAGCTGCAATGTCAAAAGAATCGCCTTTAAAGTAGCCAAGGCCTTTGCGTTCAATATTGCAGCCAACTGCCGACTGACTGATCTACAAAGAACCTTGCATCATAACTAACTACTTATTGTTATTTTCTAGATCAGTCAGTCACAATTTATCCATTATACATTCGTTTTGATCCATTCAAACACTGCCAAAGAGAGGAAGCCAATGTCGACTACTGGGTCACAGGGAGAATTTCAATTGCATTCCTTGATTCCTCCTCGTGTTCTCTCCTCACCTCCTTCACAAACCCCATTAGAAGGAGGTGAGGAGAGATGATCCAAGGAATCAAGGAAATGCAATTGAGATTCTCCCACACTCCACAAGTCGTCCTCATAGGTCACGTTGGAGAGGATCAAAACCTCAATGTATCATAGGTAAATTGTGAATGACTGACTGTTCTACAATTAATAATGAGTTGTTATTTATGATGCACAGTCATTTGTAGATCAGTTAGTCGGAGGCCATTGTAATCGGACATTGAACAAAGACATTGTAATCCTGTTTTTTAGTAGTAAATTTTAAAAAAAAATTGTCATCTGTCCTCATAGAGCTCCTTCACCCTCACTGATTGGTTCAATGTTCAATTAGTATCACCTGGCATCCTTATAAAAATCCTTGACCTGAACATTATTGCATTATTTGGTCATCTTGCATTCATCAGGCATGGCTTTCTATCTGCTTCTGAGTATATCAATTTTGGAAATCTCAGGTGAGTAATGGGGCATGCTTGTGGTTGACGGCTTTCACCAATCCTTTACGCTTGTATTTAACTTTTTGACGTTGGACTAAATCTGCCACCAGTAAGAATTTAGCTAGCTTCATAAAGTAGCCAATGTTGCTAATAATATATTTGGCTAACTATGTTATCAACACTGTTTGGAATTGTCAATAGATTTGTTGTCTTTGGTTCAGGTGAAAGGTCAGTACCTAACTTTAGTTGGTTCTAACTTGTAATTATTACTTAGTCATTCAAGTAAAATTTTCAGTCATAACTCTGAACTTCTGATAACTCCAACAGCATTGAATGCCCAATAGTTGTACTAAAACTGACTAGACCGCCCTCTACAATCCACATTGTTATTCACAGAATGATTACTCTTAATTCCTATGTGTATTTGTTCAGAATTCTCATATTTAAAGAGTAATTTATTCTCTACTTCCAAATAGTTTTGAGTGTCGCTGTGCGGACTCCATTGAAATGCAACCTGGGCACCAAACCTTGCAAGGATGGATCTGAGTGTATTCTCTACCAGCATGTGTGTGACGGCGAAGTTGACTGTAGGGATGGCTCTGATGAGGAGGACTGCACTGTCACATGCACTAAAGGTTTCCACTCGCTTTCCATTGCTTTCACCAATTTAGTGTTAGCTCAGTGATTTCCTCAAGGAAGGATGGACTCCAGGGTCTTTAAATCATCAGTTTCAGTTACATCTCTGTCCCTCCAACATTTTGAATTAGTGTTTCATCAATTCATTTAGGCCAGTTTCTGTGTGCCCATGGGAAGAAGTGCATTGACCAGAGGCAGGTGTGTGACGGGGTGGCCCAGTGTCAGGACCGTTCTGATGAGGTGGACTGCCTAGAGCATATGGAGGGCTGTGCTCACCACTGTGACAAAATCCGCTGCCTCCCTGACACCTTCCTTTGTGATGGAGAGAAGGACTGCCTGGATGGCACTGATGAGGCAGACTGTGGTAATGTCACTATTGCCTGTAGATTTTAGCTTTAACATGGTCCTTATTACGTCTTTCAACTTATGTAAACGCATGTAGATTTTTATTGAATCTTGTCCTTTGACACTAAAGTCAGTTTCACAATCTCCCCAGATTCAGACTCCGATGGTCACAAAAATCATCATGATGAAGTTTCTGAAAATGACTCGCGCAACTACAAAGGGATTACCACCATGTCTGCACCAGCACCCCTCCAATGTCCCTTTGGCATGAAACCATGTCAGGACAAGACTGCGTGTGTTCTTTACAGCCATGTGTGTGACGGAGATGCAGATTGTAAAGATGGCTCAGATGAGGAGACATGTTCATTAGAATGTGACAATGGTAAGAATCAGTGCATAGAAATGTGTATGTCATTTTGAGAAGCATATTTCTCCCGTTTTATTATTGTATAAGAAAATGTTACTCTAGTGCAGTGGTTCCCACCCAGGGCTACTAGGATCCCTGGGTTTTACTTGGCCTATCCACAGGGGGTACTTCAAGACTAATGAGTCCGTAGGCCTTCTGGTAAAATGCACATGAGGGGGTACTTCAGGCAGAGCAATTCAGTCGGTGGTACAGTAACCGCGTAAGGTGGGAACCAATTCATCTTGTGTAATACATGCTTACTGTAGCAACATTTTGAACTAGCTAGCCTGGTTGCATTCACTAATATACCAATAGAACATAGTTGCATAGACTACTGCATGGTGTGCATGTTTAGAGTTCCATCTTAGACCCACTCCCACTCCTCCTCACAGGTCACCATTTCATTGTTATTGTCTGCTCTTAAACTGTGCTGTATGTTCAGGCCAGTTTCAGTGTGCCCATGGGAAGAAGTGCATTGACCAGAGGCAGGTGTGTGACGGGGTGGCCCAGTGTCAGGACCGCTCTGATGAGACTCACTGCCTGAAGCCCATGGAAGGCTGTGCTCACCACTGTGACAAGACCCGCTGCCTCCCTGATACCTTCCTCTGTGATGGAGAGAGGGACTGCCTGGACGGCACCGACGAGGCCAACTGTGGTAATGCCCCCCCCACTGTCACACTTGCTGTTTGAGCTCTGCTCAAAATTGCCCTTATTTATCTTTACACAAGTTGCATTATAATATTGCCTCTTGTCCTTTGATACTAAAGTCAGTATTTCATCCTTAGATTCAGACTCTACTGATGATCATAAAAATCATCGCTATTTTGTTGCTGAAGATTATGACGGCACCAACGACGGGAATTCCACCTCAATGTCTGTACCAGCACCCCTCAAGTGTACTTTTGGCACTAAACCATGCAAGAACAATATTGAGTGTGTGCTTTACAGCCATGTGTGTGATGGAGAGGCAGATTGTAAAGATGGCTCCGATGAGGAAGAGTGTTCATTAGAATGTGGAAGTGGTAAGAATCAGTCAACTTAAAAATACAAATTGTTTGACATTTTGAAAAGCATATTCCTCCCCCTGCTTTTATTGTTCTGTACATGACAATACTGCTCTCTAGTGTAATGCATCTTTACTGTAACTTTTAACTAGCTGGAATTCACTCAAATACCAATAGAACATAGTTGCATGGTGTGCATGTTTAGAGTTCCATCTTAGACATATTCCTCACAGGTCACCATTTCATTGTTATTGACTGCTCTTAAACTGTGCTGTATGTTCAGGCCAGTTTCAGTGTGCCCATGGGAAGAAGTGCATTGACCAGAGGCAGGTGTGTGACGGGGTGGCCCAGTGTCAGGACCGCTCTGATGAGACTCACTGCCTGAAGCCCATGGAAGGCTGTGGTCACCACTGTGACAAGACCCGCTGCCTCCCTGATACCTTCCTCTGTGATGGCGAGAGGGACTGCCTGGATGGCACCGACGAGACCAACTGTGGTTTGTTCCATTTCCAAGGGACCACTAAACTGTTAAGCAGAACTGTGGCCATGTTGAATCTTGTCCAAACTTCTCGATTTTAGAGGAAGTTCAATTTAAGAAATTTCCAATTGGTTTCCTTTACCCATAGCTGATGAGAGCTGCAGCAGTGGGGAGTTCCGTTGCACCAGTGGTCAGTGTGTATCTATAAGCATGCGCTGCGACGGGCATCCTGACTGTTGGGACCACTCTGACGAGGAGAGCTGCCACAAGCCCCCCCAGTGCACCACCAACCGCCGCTGCCCACAAAGCCAGGAGTGTCTGCTGGAGGAGTGGGTCTGTGATGGGGAGCAGGACTGTAAAGATGGCTCTGATGAAGAGGTGGGAATATTTGGCCTGGGTGAAAGTCTGTTTGGCATGACTATTCCATAAGGAGTTGGCAGAAACTGACAGGCAGGATGGCTAATATTAGATAGGTAGAATTGAGTTATTTTAATGGGTTACAGCCTTAGTACTCAATTGCTTTTGAATGACTCAGGATAGCCTCACGCCACCTGAGCTTGCGCGGCTGTTCGCTATACAATAGCGCAGTGGTAGTTACGAGGCTAGTAGCTAATGTGCTTTTACTTCGTGATGTGACTCAACTTGAGTATAATACGGTATATTGATTTCTTCCAGAATTGCGAGATGGTTCAATTGAAGTGTGGCGCGTTCCAGTGGGCCTGTACATCAAAGAGCCAATGTGTTCCCAAAGCATGGAGATGTGATGGAACAAAGGACTGTGCTGATGAAAGTGACGAGGCAGGATGTGCGTAATGAGAAACTTATTCCAGCTGTGTATGATTTGTTAATTACTGGATTGTTATGTTGAAACTGATTTTTGTAATACAAAATGAATAAGCCTTTCAATTATTTAGACATTTGTAAAAAAAAAAAATCAATTAACTTGTTTTGTACATTTGTTAATAGGTGGCCAGGGGCAACATGCCCCTCTCACCAGTTCCAGTGTGCTAATACATCAGAGTGTTTGGACATGGCCCTGGTGTGTGACTCAGTCAGAAATTGTGCTGATGGTTCTGATGAGGGTGGCGACTGCAAAACCACGTGTCCAGACAAAGCCATATGTGTCCAAAACTGCGACAGCACACCACAGGGAACAGTGAGTAATGGGGAAATGCTTTTAAGTGAAAACAAATATTTATCTGCTTCTCATTGTGTTTGACCACCTCTACCGATTCTGTTTCTCTCCCATAAAGAGGTGTGGGTGTAAGGCTGGTTACCAGCTTGACGAGGATGCAGTGTCCTGTGGTGATATTGATGAGTGTGTAGGTGGTAGACAAGGTGTTTGCAGCCACTCATGCGTAAACACTCAGGGCTCTTTCCACTGTCACTGCAACCCTGGTTACCTGTTGGAATCTGATGGCCGCCACTGCAAGATCATGGGTAAAAGTAGTGAAATATCAAGGCTTAGTGACAATCATGGAAATTCCCTTTCCTTGATTTTTATTTTTTGAATTGGGAATGACTGTGCACGACAGTGAACTGACTTTGGGAATGCAAGGTATGTTGGCTGAAGTACTCGTATGTCACAGTCGGTCTATACCAACCCACTTTCTTTTCCCACAGGTGAGCCTTATCTTCTGGCCTCTGTGCAGACAGACCTGTTCCTTGTTGGGCTGAGAAGCAGTAGTCTGGATGTCCTGGTGTCCTCTGCTAAGAAAGCCATCCTGTCTGTGGACTATGACTGGAAGGATCAGAGGGTGTTCTGGGTCAGCCTGGATTCAGAGAGCATAAAGTGGTCCTCTCTAGACCAAAAAAAACAAGGAACTCTTTTCAAAGGTTAGTATTATGGTTAAACTAAGCACAACGATTGAGGCTGTGAATAGACCTGTTTTCACAGTGCTAAGTTTTGTTCAATTGTTAAACCTTAAACAATTTTGATCTCTACAGGCATCAAATCTGACTGCATTGCTGTTGACTGGGTAGGGAGAAACCTGTACTGGATTGATGGTATTGGAGGTGGTCGGATTATTGCTATTGGATTAAACTCTACCATTACAAGCGCTCTGGATCTCACTGTCATTCTTGAAAAGGAATTTGAACAACTTCTCTCTCTGGCACTCCTGCCACAGAAGGGGCAAGTATATTTTGTAGCTGTGACTGATGAACAGCACCCACCCAAACATTCTAGTGCTTTTGTGTTTGGAGAGGTGATTTTGACTAAATTAATACATGCTGCTAAACAATCTTGATCAGGGTCTTGAGTTGGTTTCCACTGAACTGCTGTCCTATTGTAGGCTCAAGTTATTTAATTTATGTATTGTGTTTTCAGGAGACCGACCTTTTCAGTAATCCACAATAACATTGATTTGGATTTCATTGCAGGCTCCTGTTCTGGTCGGAGATGAGTAACGAGGCAAAGATTGAGCGGGCCGGAATGGATGGGTCTGAGAGGAGAGTGGTGGTCAGTCACAGCCTTGGCTGGCCAGGCAGTCTGGCTGTGGACCCAATAGGGGAGCGGCTCTACTGGACGGACAAGAAGCTTGGGTGCATTGGCTCAGCCACTCTGAATGGCGGGGACGTCAAGGTACTACAAATGGATGGGTGTTTGCATAGGACTAGATCAGACTTGTACATTAAATTAAATCCTACCGGAGTTGGATAACTTAATTAAAGCCATATTTCAATGTCCGCTATCTATTCCTTTCCCTCCTGAAGATTCTGCAGTTGCCGGAGACCACCAACCCGTTCTCGGTCACAGTTTTCAATGACCTGCTCTACTGGTCAGACTCCAAGAGGGGAACTATTCAAGGGGCTAATAAAATCACTGGAAAGAACTGCAAAGTTCTACTCAAACGACCTGCACAAACCTTTGGACTCAAAGCAAGTATCTTTTTCCCCAATTTTAATGTGTGAATTGAATTGTAAAGATTTCATTTCACCTAAATAAGATGGCAATCATGGGTTTCCTGTAATTGCACAAAGAACATGTTTATATTCAAATGTGTGCGTAATGATTTGCATGTATCTGGGAATGCAGGTCATTCATCCACTGCTGCAAACAAGCACTGATAGTCCCTGTGAGAAACTTCATTGCTCTCACCTGTGTGTATTGGCCCCTGGCCCCAAAGGGGTCTGCAAGTGTCCCTCTGGTCTGCTCCTAGCAGAGGATGGCCTCAACTGCTCCAACCTGGTCAACTCTGCCTTCCTCTTGGTGTTGTCTCCAACAGTTGTCACACAGGTAGGACTCTGCCCACTCAGGTTTACCCACTTCACTTGATACTGCACAATATTCAATGCCACTAGCTACATGTTAATGAATCGAAGTCCGTCCTCTAAAATGAAAAGCTCTTAAGAATGCCTGGTCACAAGCTCTCAGTAATAACCTGTACTTTGAGTCGAGCCCTTGGCTTTGCGTGCTACTTGTGTGCAGTTATTCAGGAGTAAATGACAAACTTCTCCACCATGTACTTAGACATATGCATGTGTGTCTCTAGATCTACCTGCAGACCATGCTCAGTTCTGTGGGCCTGAAGACCTGGCCTGAGCACCTCTCTCTACCTCTCGCCAATGTCAATGAGGCAGCTATTTTGGATTACACCCTACGAGACAAGATGTTGTACCTGGCTGACTCCGGCCAGTCCTCTGTAGGCCTCTTCAAGCTGAAGGAGACCAGCTTGGTGCCTCGCGGCCAGTTCCTGCAACTTGAAGGGGACACTGTCACAGCCCTGGCTCTGGACTGGATAACCCTCAACGTGTACTGGAGTAGCACCAAACAGTCACGCCTGCAGGTCACCTCTTCCAATGGGGAACACACTGCTGTGTTAATTGATGACATTGGAAGTCTGGAGTCTATAGCTCTTCACCCACTTAGTGGAAGACTCTGTTTTGCCAAGAAGGGGGAAGGTGCTCATGTGGAGTGTGCTCACATGGACGGGGGGAAGCGAGTGCAGGTTTGGAAGGATGCTGTGCAACCCACCTCCCTGACTTTCTCCAATGATGGCGGGGAGATTTACTGGGCTGACATCGGTGAGGAACCATTGTTATACAATACAAACCTTCACTTTAAGTCAATCTATAGGTGGTGATGGAATACTTGGATTTTATGTTCCAGGCGCTGGGGTGATCAGCTCTGTCAGAGTTGATGGTTCTGGATACATTGAGTTTACAACTGGGGATGGCCTGATTGCATTTGCGCTCAGCAACAGCATGCTCATCTGGGTGACAGACCGTGGTAATTTAGATAATTATTTCTTAACACCGCTGCCATCGCCAGTACTCAGTGCCACATTACTGTAGCCAGGAGATGGCTCTGATACTTTAATCAAAGTAGAACTAAGGATAATGGTTCTTTCACCATGGTTTTGGATTCATTGCTGTTGAACATTTCAAATGTTTCAGACACAACCCAAGTTTGGTATAGAGATGACCAACTGATCAAGACACTTTGGTTTGAGGTCAACACTGAAGTTGTCAGTTTGAAGGCCTACAGCAAGTCCAGCCAGATGGGTAAGAAAGGCCACAACATTTGCACACTACTCTATTTACTGAGACTCTTCACATTTTACTCTTCCTCATACACATCTCTTTCTAGGCTTCAACTTCTGCTCTGATGGGAATGGAGACTGCAGTCACTTCTGTCTGGCTGTCCCTGGTGGTAGGACATGTAGGTGTGCCCATGGCCATCGACCAGTCAATGCCACACACTGCGCCCTAGACCAGCACTGCCCAGCTGGTAGTAGACCCTGTCTGGATGGGCGCACATGCCTCCCCCTAGAGAAGTTCTGTGATGGGCATCCTGACTGCCTTGACACCTCGGATGAGAATTGTGAGATTTTCATTAGCAATGCCTGAAATTAACAATCTTAGCTGTAACTCAGCATTTCCCACACCTGCTCCTAGAGGATACTTAGCACTACACACCTGAAGTGTTTTTTTTTTTTTTAATTTTTTTTTTAACACAAGCTTTGATTAAATTCAGTTGTGTAGTGTTAAGGCAAACAAATGTGCAGCTCTTGGGGTTCCCAGGACCATGATTTGATGTCATAACCTAACCTCAATTGAATACAAAACAATTCTGATTCTCCACCAGGTGTCCATCTCAAAGGGCAGTCTGAAGTCCAGTCCAAAGCTCCAACCCTGCCTCCAAGCCCCAGCATTCCCACATCTGCAGATCTTGGCTCTACCACCTCTCTGGACAACAGTGGGCTGGTGAGAAACCTGGATGTCAAGCAGCAGTGTAGTGAGAAGCACTGTAATGGGAATGGGGAGTGTGTGGAGACCAATGGGGGCACCTCCTGTGCCTGTGGTAAAGGCTACAGTGGAGACTCCTGCCAAGACCAGCTCGCCAACACCATGCAAGGCCCACTAATCTATGGGGCCGTTGGCCTCTGTGCTGCGATTGTAGTTATCAGTGTCCTCGTTGCCGTGGTCAGGAGCAAGACTGCAAACGCAAGGTACGCCATCCCAACTGCTTGTGGCTCCATCATTTAGTTGAACATGTCAATCTACTAGGTTGCTGGTGTTCAGAATGCTTTCTAATGTGAGCTGTTTGTCAATAGATTGACCCTATTCACTTTTCCATTCCTAGCGATCCAGTCCTGTGGTAAAGCAGACCAGTATGACTGACTTGGCGAAACATGGAGATTCTCCCTCTACACAACATTCACCTGACGACACTAACTTTTCAGAGGTACAGTAGGTTTTATATTGTATTTCAAAGCAAATTAACTTCCAAGGTTTACCTAATAAAATTTTGTTTTATTTCACAGGAAGTGGCATCATCTGTGGCGTAACTAATTAAACGGCATATTTTTTTCCTAATCAATAAAGATGTTGCATTTTCTATGGGCTTTTTCTTGATACACATTTCCACTCAATTTTGATCTATGGGGATTAACTTGTGTAAAGCTACACAAAGGCAACTGGATTTGAGATGTGAATCAAACCTTGTTTTCAGATTATAGACCTTCAAGCAATAACTGACTCATTTGGTTCTGACCACATTGTATATTGACTTTGACATTGCAAGTATTTAAATTATAAAACGAGTGCTTATGATTCTAAAACGTTATATGCAGTGGTGGAGAAAGTATTCCATTGTTTTGAGTAAAAGTTTTATTTAATTCACCTTTATTTAACCAGGTAGGCAAGTTGAACAAGTTCTCATTTACAATTGCAACCTGGCCAAGAAAGCAAAGCAGTTCGACACACGGTTACACAGTAAAACAGAGTCAATAATACAGTAGGAAAATAAGTCTATGCAAATGAGGTGAGATGGGAGGTAAAGGCAAAAAAAAGCCATTGTGGTAAAGTAAATACAATATAGCAAGTTAAACACGAATGGCAGATCTGCAGTAGAAGGCAAAATAAATACAGTAGGGGGATGAGGTTGTTTGGGCTAAATTAAAGCTGGGCTATGTGCAGTGAGCTGCTTTGACAGCTGGTGCTTAAAGCTAGTGAGGGAGATGAGTGTTTCCAGTTTCAGATTTAGTTGTTCCTTCCAGTCATTATCAGCAGAGAACTGGAAGGAGAGGCGGCCAAAGGAATATTTGGTTTTGGGGGGTGACAGAGATGCGTGCTGCTATGGTGACCAGGGAGGTGAGAAGGGGAGACGTTACCTAGCAGGGTCTTGTAGATGACCTGGAACCAGTGGGCTTGAAGCGAGGGCCAGCCAACGAGCGTACAGGTTGCAGTGGTGGGTAGTGTGTAAATGGGGCTTTGACAAAACGGCTGGCACTGACTGCATCCAATTTATTGAGTAGGGTATTGGAGGATCTATTGTAAATGACATCATTGAGGATCGGTAGGATGGTCAGTTTGGCAGCATGAGTGAAGGATGCTTTGTTGTGAAATAGGAAGCCAATTCTAGAGTTAACTTTAGTTTGGAGATGTGAGTTTGGAAGGAGTGTTAGTCTAACCAGACGCCTAGAATATGTGGACAACTAAGTCAGAACTGTCCAGAGTAGTGATGCTGGATGGGGGGGCAGGTGTGGGCAGCGATCGGTTGAAGAGCATGCATTAATTTTTACTTGTATTTAAGAGCAGTTGGAGGCTACAAAGATGTATGGCATTGAAGCTTGTCTGGAAGGTTGTTAACAGTGTCCAAAGGGCCAGAAGTATACAGAATGTTGTCTGTGTAGAGGTGGATCAAACTCACCAGCAGCACGGGCATCATTGATGTATACAGAATAGTTGAACCCTGAGGCACCCCATAGACTGCCTGGTCAACAGACCTTCCGATTTGACACTGACTTCTATCAGAGAAGTAGTTGGTGAACCAGGCGACGTAATCATTTGAGAAACTAAGGCTATCGAGTCTACCAATGAAGATGTGGTGATTGACAGTCAAGCCTTGGCCAGGTCAATGAATACGTCTGCACAGTTTCTTATCGATGGTGGATAAGATATCGTTTAGGACCTTGAGCGTGGCCGAGGTGCACCAGCTCAAACCAGATTGCATTGCGAAGACGTTATGGTGGGATTTGAAATGGTCGGTTATCTGTTTGTCTTGGCTTTCGAAGACCCTAAAGGTAGGATAGATATTGGTCTGTAGCAGTGTGGGTCAAGAATGTTCCGCAGCTGCTTTCCAGTCTTTGGGAATCTCAGATGACACAAGGTTGAACAGGCTAGTAATAGGGGTTGCAACAATTTCGGCAGAATTTTAGGAAGGGTCCAGATTGTCTAGCGTTGGCTGATTTGTAGGGGTCCAGATTTTGGAGCTATTTCAGAACATTAGCTGACTGGATTTGGGAGAAATGAGGAAGGCTTGGGCAAGTTGCTGTGGGGGGTGCAGTGCTGTTGACTGGGGTAGCCCGGTGGAAAGCATGGCCAGCCGTAGGAAAATGCTTATTGAAATTCTCAATTATAGTGTTTATCGGTGAGTGTTTCGTATCCTCAGTGCAGTGGGCAGCTGGGAGGAGATGTTCTTCTCCATGGACTTTGAGTTTGTTGCAGGAAGCAAATTTCTGTTAAAGCCAAGGATAGCTTTTTCAAACTGCCTGTATATTGGTTTTCAGCTTCCCTGAAAAGTTGCATATCACGGGCTATTCGATGCAGAATGCCATAGGATTTTTTTAAAGGGCAGTCAGGTCTGGAGAGAACCAAGGGCTATATCTGTTCCTGGTTCTACATTTTAAGTCATCAAGTAAAATACTACCTGAGCAAGTGTTTCAAATGTTTCAAATGTACTATCAACTTCATCAAATGTAAATTTATTTCAAATAGCTTATATTAAGAACCACAGCACAATTTTATTCACAGCTAAGCAGGGGCACACAAACACTCAGAATTGACAAATTAAGCATTTTGTGTTTAGTGAGTCCGCCAAATCGGAGGCAGTAGAGATGAAGGCTGTTCCCTTTAAGTGACTTGGACCATTTTCCTGTCAATGTAATGTACTTGGTGTCAAATGTATGATGTAAAAAGAATTACATTGTCCTTTAGGAATGTAATGGGTGCAAATAGTACTTTGCACCATGGGTTGCTACATTTGATATGTAGCCCTTTACACTCATACCATATACAGGTTGAAAATGTCAGCTTTGGGCTCTGACAAGTGCCTAAATTGGAATGCCGTGGCTGTAGTGTGTGACTATAGGGCTCTGCGCTGTTTTGACTGACAGCTGTTCTTAACTTGTGACACACAGCCCCATCCCTCCTGCTAATTGGGCAATATTTGTTTTCTGATTAAGGATAATGCTGTAAATTTAGAATTTGAAAGATGACACTAAGGAATTAGAATTCCAGTCACACCTTAATTGGATCTCAGGCGGATGGTATTTTGGGCATTCAAATAGCTTTTGATAATGTGATTTAACTGCCCATAACGCCACCACCCCCACGGGGCACTTATGTTAACTTTGACATCAGCAAACCACTCGCCCACACGACACCATAGGGCTGCAGTTGAGACAGATTGGATGTACTGACAAATTCTCAAACTGGAGGTGTCTTATGGTAAACATTCCAGTAGTCAGCATGCCAATTGCACACTTCTACCTGAGACATCTGTGGCATAGTTTTGTGACAAGGTGCACCCGTTTAATCAGCTTCGTGATATGCCACACCTGTCAGGCGGATGATTATCTTGGCAAATAAGAAAATGCTCACTAATAGGTATGTCAACAAATTTGTGTGCACAATTTGAGAAGCTTTTTGTGCATATGGACATTTCTGGGATGTTTTACTTAAGTTCATGAAACGTGACTAACACTTCCATGTTTCTTTTCATATTTTTGCGTATAGGTGTTTCCACTGCCATTTCCATAGATCCCACCATGTCAAATGAACAAATTCTGCTGGCTTTTATAAAGACACTTCCTGTTTCAATCAGCTGTCTTTTTAAAAACATTTTTATAAATATACCTTTCCATCCAGTTTGAGAGTCATGTGGTTAGTTGTCAAAGTGCATTAAAATTAAAACTGGGCACACCTTGGACTTGTGGCACCACTGTGAGACTAGTTAGTCCTCTCAAACCAGAGTCATTATTTTTGATCTTACGTTGTACCTAACCCACATTTTCCAGGAATATTCTTGTTACTGAATGTATCGTAACAAATGCGGCAAAGTACAGTAAATATGTAATGCTTGGCAGGTGAACTTGTTTTTTTCATAGTTTAAGAAACATTTCAATTTTGCACTATCCATATAGGCCAATTCCCATGAGTGTAAAGGGTTAAGCTACATTTAAATGGACAAGGCAGTCATTTGATTTTCATACACTAAAGTGCATTCAGAATTTTTGTAAGAGCTGCTTGAAAAGACCCGCTGAAATTTCAGCTTGTTTGGCTGGGTGGGGTTTTTGGACCGCCTGTTGAAGTCACTAGGCAGTCTCAGTTAATAGACCAATGACTTGTTCCTCTCAGCCAATAACAGCTGGTTTTCCAGTTCATATTGACTATTAATCACAGTAAGATACTCAATTGTAACAGATGATTTGATAGAAATAAAAACAGCTGTATTGGACATTATTTTAAATGGGAGCTTGAAGGAGACTTCCAAGTCTTGTTTAACCTTAAATTGGCTCGCCTGGAGAAATAAAAAACATTTGTATAACATTGCAAAGACAGATGACACAGAAGGATAGGGACATATGACACAAGTCAATACAGAACAAATATCACAACACAGCGGGGCAGAAACATATGGCATAGCAACATCAGTAAAAACAGTCAGCAATAAATGATAGAATCAGGTACAAAAGACATGTAAAGCGTCCATGGGAATGCCCATAATTTACACGTCAGTGACCTTGCATGACATTAGCTAGGGTAATAAGTACAGGTGTCCGTGATTTAAAGGACTCAAAGGCTTTCTGCGTATATTACTTGCTAATGTACAATCCCTGTAAAATAGTTTAGACGAGCTCAGTGCGAGGATCTTTTTTCAGAGGGACATAAGGAACTGCAATCTGTGCAGAAATGGGTCTCTCTTCAACGTGTCTAGCCAACCCACCCACCAGGGTTCTCATCCATCGTACGGGTAGGAAGAAATAACTCCAGGAAAATTAAAGGCTGAGGGGTGTTTCATTATAACTCATGGTATGATTGTCGCAACATACAGGAACAAGTTCTTTCCTCCCGATTTGGAATACCTCACCATCAAATCCGACCCCATTACATTCTGAGAATGTGTCTATTGTTACAGCTGTGCAAAGGTGGGACTGAGTCACACGTAGAACGGGTTGAGTAACGTCGTGCATTCTAAGAGCAAGTCAATTCACAAGTTGTCAACTCAAGTTAAAAAAAATGTGATGACTTGTTCAACTACAAATGTCTGAGGCAACCAGACCGCGCTTCAATATTTTGTCTACAACACACTTTGATGTAAAATAGGGCATGAAATCAGAAGGCAAGGCAGGTTGATGTGCTTAGTGTACATTCTAAAAAGAAAAGGTTCCTGGAGGCACCTTCTTAGGGGTTCCTCAGATTGCAACACTGACGGAACCCCTTATGGTGCTCCCAGGAACCTTTTCCCCGAGGAGCCTTTTAAAGTTTCCTCAAAGCACCTTTTTTAGGGTGTTATGAATTATAACAAAATACAAATTACATTGAGTGGTCACAAATCTCACTTGCAGACACAGAAATCTCTGGTCTCCCTTATCCTTCTACAGCAAAAGGTTTGCCATTCGTACAACATTTGTTGGTCATTTAACCCCTCATCAATTCCCAGAACACATTTCTGAATTAACAGCATAGTTCTTTTTACTGATGCTGCATACTCAATATGAAGAAGGAAATGACCCCCATTGCCACTCCCAATCCCATGGAGATGTCCTACGGCTTTTCAGTGAGTAGCTTTTCTCCATCCAGGAAGAGCTGGATGTGGCTCTCATCTGAAAAGGGATTCCCCTCTATTGGTCTGGTAAGTGATAGGAATTTTACACATTTCAAGAAGTAAAAATAAAAAGTCAAAGGTTACTCAAGTCATATTTCAAACTGAGCACAGCACGTCTTGCACAGCATACCTTACACAGTACTAACTTTGCATTTATTTGTCTGCTGGGAAATACATACCCTGTCTGACGTACAGCCCACTTGGATCTTCTTTGAAGAGGTAAGAGGCGCAAAATGGCTGCAGTGACCTTCAAACCTAAAATTAGAGGCTGTGTAATAGAAAGGCTGGAAAGGCATTTTACATGCAATGCAGTAACATGGATTTTAAAAAATTGCCATTGTGAGCCTCCTCCTGTGTGAGAGAAGTGTCGTCTTGTAGAGATTCAGCAACTCCATGGCCACACCCCTCTTCTGAGTTTCTGCAATGATTCTGTCAGCCATTGTGCAGAACCCGAACATAATCTTTCAGTCCACATCCATACCGGATTTGATTCTCATCTCTGAGAAAATCTTAAAGTCAATTTGTTTATAATGCATCAATATATCTTGGTTTCAGATGACAGTACTTGGATATGTTACATTAGTTTTGACCATTTATTTCTGTCAGACTTTTTGACTACTTACAATGGCTGACAAATAGAGTGCGGGTTATCGTTTTAAGATGTCCTTGGCGCCTTGTTTCAGAAAAAATTATATTTTTCAGTCTTTTTCATTTTTGTCTTGTAGGGAACTTATGTAATGTCTCTTTTGGCACTCCACCTGCCTCTTTTCACCATGTAACTTCTGACTGAAGGAATCCTCACCAGTCTCAATCTGAAAATCAAATATAAATATCAAACAATGTCTATAGAAAAAGGCTAAATGTCCCATATCAGGACTCCACCTGTTCATACAATCTTATTTATGCTCTTAAAACTGATCTGGGATCAGCAGTTTGACTTTGACAAACTAAATATTGGCCATTATTTATATGCAATTACCTTGGGTCTTCATTTTTGGTTTCATCTGGGCTTATTTTTTTCCCCCTTACCTTCCATACCTCTTCTGCATTTCCTGTACTTGTGCAACGTGAGCAAGCGGCTGGTGTTCTTTTTTGTATTTATTCTCTATCATGCCGTGCCTCCTTAAAATAAAATGTAGAGAGGAGAAATGTCATGATTGATTATTGGGACCAAGGTCAGAGGTGCAGTGTGAGAAGGAAAAAATTCAAACTAGCACATTATGGTTTGGGTAGGCACAATGAATGGTGTAAAGAGATTATTAGTATGAAGTAATGTGAGTAGGAACACTGAAGAATTCTTACATAGCCCTTCCCTGTCTGGTCTCTCAACAAGGGCTACTTTTGAATAAGAGCTTTGCATAGATTGAGAAGGAGAGTATGGAGACAGGCTCAGGCTCACACACAATGATGAGATGGTGAGAGAGTATCATGGGTTTAAATAAGGACTAACATTTGTCAATATTGAAACTAGCTAGCTAACTTTAGCTAAAACGTACCAACACTTATACAACAACTACCAGCTAAATTTATTTTTATGTAAGCCAGGGCGGGATCAGCCAGTGGCGGCTTCCCGCATGCGCAATTCATTTGCAGTCTGGACGTGGAGGGGTGAACATCTCCTGCTCTGACTGCAGCTGGGAGGGACTGCTGCGCTAGGACTGGGCCGCCCGCCTGTGAGTGCTTTGGGACAGGGGTGGGGCCAGCTGCAGCACCCGCTGTTCGTTGAGAAGTGTAGGAACGATATGTGCTTTCATGTCAGAGTCTCCAAGTCTCCAACAACACCAGTAAAAGTCTCTAGATTTGTCGCTAGTCGCTTTTTTGAAAATGTGTCGCTAGAGGGGTCTGAATACTCACTAAATATAGCGACAAAGTCGCTAAGTTGGCAACACTGAACCATCCACGCGCTTCAGGCTTCCTCTTTTGAGCAATGTTCTCAATTTGAATTATATGCACAATTCCACTGCTGGCTCCAAAACAAACTCCTCTTTGGAAAGGGTACTTCAAAGCACCCCTTAGGTCTACAAAGGTTCAGAAACTAACTGATGGCAGAGTATAGGTTCTTAAATTAACCTTAAATTATTCTGAAGGATCCTGCAGTGAAACCTTTTATTTTTAGAGTGTAGATTTATCTACAAGTCTTGGATGTCCAATGGTGAAAGTGCCATGTCATGCAAGAAGATTGACCAAATATGCATGGGAAATAGCCCAAAAGATATAGCCTATGCATCTTGCTTAACTTGTCCTATCTGAAGGGACACAGGTAGAGGGCAAAACTGCACAGCCCCCCCCCCCTTGAGAAATTGAATCTGTCTGAAGCTGTGTACACATGCAGACGAATTCTGATATTTCCCCCCCATTTTGACCAATCAGATCAGCTCTGAAAAATATCTGACGTGATTGGTCAAAAGACCAATTAGTGGGGGAAAATATCAGAATTAGGCAGCCTGTCTAAACGCAGCCTAAAAGGAGCTCAAACAGGTACATAAGCACTGCACCTTCTGGGACCATACAATTACCCAATTGACAATTACAACCATTAAACTGGTTCTACAAAGGCAATTTCCACATACATTGTTACATTGGGAGATTTTTCTTAATAAGACTTAATGATGATTAATATTTCAGTACTAAAGTAAAAATACTTTTAAGTACTACTTATGTAGTTTTTTGGGGTATATGTACTTTACTAATTATATTTTTGACAACTTACTTTTACTCCACTACATTCCTAAAGAAAATAATGTTATTTTTACTACATACATTTTCCCTAACACCTGAAAGTACTCATTACATTTAGAATGCTCAGGCAGAACAGAATTATGGCACCTATCAATATAACGTAACCTCTACTATCTCTGATCTGGCGGACTCACGAAACACAAATACTGTGTTTGTAAATGATGTGTGGTCAAAAATCGTTCCATCTGGTTTGCTTAATATAAGGAATTTGATGTGTTACTTTTACTTTGTACTTCTCAATTATGACAAATCAAGAACTATTTTTACTACTACATTTAAAACCAGATACTTTTAGATTTTTACTCAAGTAGTATTTTACTGGGTAACTTTCACGGGAGTCATTTTCTGTTAAGGTATCTTTTACTCAAGTATGACATTTGAGTACTTTTCCCACCACTGTTAATACATTGAGCAATCATTTTCTCTTACAGGCCATGTAGCCTACAGTCGTGGCCAAAGGTTTTGAGAATGACACTATTATTAATTTTCACAAAGGCTGCCGCCTCAGTTTGTATGATGGCAATTTGCATATACACCAGAATGTTATGAATTGCAATTAATTGCAAAGTCCCTTTTTTTCCATGCAAATAAACTGAATCACAAAAAACATTTCCACTGCATTTTGGCCCTGCCACAAAAGGACCAGCTGGCATCATGTCAGTGATTCTCTTGTGAACACAGGTGTGAGTGTTGACGAGGACAAGGCTGGAGATCACTCTGTCATGCTGATTGAGTTCGAATAACAGACTGGAAGCTTCAAAAGGAGGTGGTGCAAGGAAACACGTGCTGTCATCATTGCTTTGCTCAAAAAGGGCTTCACAGGCAAGGATATTGCTGCCAGTAAGATTGCACCTAAATCAACCATTTATCGGATCACCAAGAATTTCAAGGAGAGCGGTTCAATTGTTGTGAAGAAGGCTTCAGGGTGCCTAAGAAAGTCCAGCAAGCACCAGGACCGTCTCCTAAAGTTGATTCAGCTGCGGGATCGGGGAACCACCAGTACAGCGCTTGCTCAGGAATGGCAGCAGGCAGGTGTGAGTGCATCTGCACGCACAGTGAGCGAAGACTTTTGGAGGATGGCCTGGTGTCAAGAAGGGCAGCAAAGAAGCCACTTCTCTCCAGGAAAAACATCAGGAACAGAATGATATTCTGCAAAAGGTGCAGGGATTGGACTGCTGAGGACTGGGGTAAAGTCATTTTCTCTGCTAAATCCCCTTTCCGATTGTTTGGGCATCTGGAAAAAAGCTTGTCTGGAGAAGACAAGGTGAGCTCTACCATCAGTCTTGTGTCATGCCAACAGTAAAGCATCCTGAGACCATTCATGTGTAGGGTTGCTTCTCAGCCAAGGGAGTGGGCTCACTCACAATTTTGTCTAAGAACACAGCCATGAATAAAGAATGGTACCAACACATCCTCCGAGAGCAACTTCTCCCAACCATCCAGGAACAGTTTAGTGACGAACAATGCCTTTTCCAGCATGATGGAGCACCTTGCTATAAGGCAAAAGTGATAACTCAGTGGATTGGGGAACAAAACATCGATAATTTGGGTCCATGGCCAGGAAACTCCCCAGACCTAAATCCCATTGAGAACTTGTGGTCAATCCTCAAGAGGCGGGTGGACAATCAAAACCCAACAAATTCTGACAAACTCCAAGCTTTGATTATGCAAGAATGGGCTGCCATCAGTCAGGATGTGGCCCAGAAGTTAATTGACAGCGTGCCAGGGCGGATTGCAGAGGTCTTGAAAAAGAAGGGTCAACACTGCAAATATTGACTCTTTGTATCAACCTTGTGTAATTGTCAAGAAAAGCCTTTGACATTTATGAAATGCTTGTAATTATACTTCAGTATTCCACAGTAACAACTGACAAAAATATCTAAAGACAGTGAGGCAGCAGACTTTGTGAAAATGAATATTTGTGTCATTCTCAAAACGACTGTATTTCTATGCGTGCTGGGGCCCATGACATCCTATTATGCACAACCAGAATGACAGGGACAGGACACATGGAGCTTTCAAGACAACTGGGGACTCAGGGAAAAAACGAGGTCAAATCAATGCATCAGTGATCTGAAAATCAGAAAGTCGGAGGACTAGAAAGAGGCCCGAGTTCCCGACTTTGAATTCAGATTAGGATGACCGTTCCAAACGTTCCCCCCCCCCCCCCCCCCCCCAAGTTTTCTTCAGAGTTCCCAGTTGTCTGGGAAGACAGTAGGCTAAGTTAGAAGAGGGAAAGGGACCAAATTATTAGGGTGAGACACATAGGCTACTAACAGCTTACTACACAACATACACTTAGTATTACCTTCTTAGCTGCAGTATACATATCTCCTTGGCATATAACATCATTTCTGCAGCAGCATACAAGACATTTTTGGACGTTGTTGTGCAGTGCTCACTTGAACAGGAAGGCAGCACGGTGGTCCTTTGTGGGCAAATTTCGTCATCAAACTTTGTCATGAAAGTCTGGCATTCTCTGGATTTATGGTGCTTTCAAGAAAACTGGGAACTTGGAAAAAAACAAAGTCGGATCATGACATCAGTGATCTTCAGGTTGGAGCTCTAGGAAGAGTTCTCGATTTGGAATTCCGAGTTGGATGACTGTTCAAAACATATTTTCCCAGTCGGAGCCAGTTTCTTTCTGAGTTCCCAGTTGTCTTGAACTCACTGAAGTTTTGAACACAGCAGAAGTCATGCTGGATTTATAGCATGGCCTATGTATTCAACCTTTTCCGGCCCATGGTGTTGAATGTTTATCCTTTCTGAGCTTGGAAAAGAGACTTTTAAACGCAGACTTGGACCACACACCCACTCCACTGAATAGCAGGCTAGTGATTGCTTTGCAGCGCTTGCAGTTAGCCACGGATTCCTTCCAAGCCACTCAAAGTTGAATTTGCCCTTTCCAACTTGTGTTTATGTCCAATGGCCAATGAGGACCGATACGTTTTATCTATAATTTATTTTCATATGAAAAGGAGATGACCACTAGCCTCCGAGCTAAGATTTTGAAAGTATGATGTTGACATGATCAATCCAATCAAAGCTATTGTAGATATAACGTGATTTGATGTCATTTTATCTGTGGACAATGACCTTGAGCCTTCTTGGATGGGCACTTCTAATGTAACTCTATGGCAGCACCCAAGGGGCTTTCATTTTCGAGCTCTACCCGTAGATTTTGCAGTGACGTAGTGTCCCCATGAGCGACAAAACACTGAGCCAATCACGGCACAACTAGAGAAGATTACCAACCCCTATGCTATGTATTTTCTGCTGTTTCCCCACCACCAGAGAAAGCATTGAGCTAGGCTGAAACGCCTGCAGTTTGAAGCTGCCTTAATAGAGACCATGTATGTATGCGGCTTCATTAACTCAATTAGATGTTTTTTATTTTATGGTTTGCAAACTGGTGTGTGACACATTAATGCCAAAATAACATGCAAATCAGGTTAAACACTTGAAAAAAGTGTTAAACAGGTGGGGCTCTGAATGACGAGTCTACACTGGCTATACATTAAATCAGCAATCTGATCACTAGCTCACCCGACCTGTTGATTGACAGTTTGTTGGTCCAATCAGAGGGAAGAGTGTGCGTTTCACTAGCCAATCTGTTAAACATTTGTGCTAGTGCGAGGCTACTGTCTTCTGTGCCACAAAATGAATGACAAAGCATTACAAAACCTGGCTAGATTTCTATTCATCATTCTCAAATTCAAGTCAAGTCATGTCATTTTATGTCATGTCATCAAATTTGTGACTCAAGTCAGACTCGAGTCCAAGTCATGTGGCTCGAGTCCACAAATCTGCAGCTGTGTACATTGCCCCTTAAGCTGACACCAAGGAGACTGAAAATATTTGGCACGGGTCGTCAGATCCTCAAAAGGTTCTACAGCTGCACAATCGAAAGAATCCTGACTGGTTACATCACTGCCTGGTATGGCAACTGCTCGGCCTCCGACCACAAGGCACTACAGAGGGTAGTGCGTACGGCCCAGTACATTATCGGGGCCAAGCTTCCTGCCACCCAGGACCTCTATAGCAGGCGGTGTCAGAGGAAGGCCCTACAAATTGCCATGTGTGTTCCTAATTTTCAACACTAAGTATACATGGGGCAGCAGTCTCTAAGGTGCCAGGCAGAATACCGGGCGGTGGCCGGCTAGTGATGGCAACTCAGCAGTCCGATGGCCTGGAGATAGAAGCTGTTTTTTCAGTCTCTCAGTCCCGGCTTTGATACACCTGTACTGTCTCCGTCTGCTAGATGATTGCAGGGTGAACAGGCCTTGCATGGTTATAAATAATTTTCTTGGCCTTAATGACACCGGGTGCTGTAGATGTCCTGGAGGGCAGGCAGTGTGCCCTTACTGTTTTGTATACTCTGTCTGTGTGCGCCTAGAAAATGGTAAAAATTAAGAAGAACTATTGAATGAGGTGTGTCCAAAATTGACTGATACTGTATGTATGTACAGTTGAAGGCAGGCCTTGAAATACATCCACAGGTACACCTCCAATTGACTCGAATTATGTCAATTAGCCTGTCAGAAGCTTCTAAAGCCATGACATAATTTTCTGGTATTTTCCAAGCTGTTTAAAGGCACAGTCAACTTAGTGTATGTAAACTTGACCCACTGGATTTGTGAAACACTGAAGTAATGTCTAAACTATTGTTGGAAAAATTATGTCATGCACAAAGTAGATGTCCTAAACGACTTTCCAAAACTATAGTTAACAAGAAATTTGTGGAGTGGTTGAAAGACGAGTTTTAATGACTCCAACCTAAGTGTATGTAAACTTCCGACTTCAACTATATTTTTCAGAATGTTCATTGCAGTTTTTGTAAAGAACACTTTCCAGCTACTATTATCTGATTTATTTCGAAATTACTGTGATGCAAATCTTAAATAACATTATTCAGAACAATCATAGTATTTATTAGTCTTTACAGTAAATGTCACCATCCCAAAACCTGCATCAATGAATGACACCAAAGGCAATACAGATGCAATATTTTCACTCTATTTCTCTCATATTTGAGTGATAATACTGACAATATGAGCTAAGCATGGAGAGAGATAGTTGCCAACAGCCATTGTCTAACTGTAGTAATTATTCAATAATTTACATACGTGTTACTCATGATAATCCACTCGTCTAATCAAAATTACACTCAAACATAGAATGAACACAACTTGATGTTGAACCGTATCTAAACTATTTCAAATACCTGAGTTTTGCAAACAGACATTGAAATCCATTACCATTGTAAAAATGTCAGTCTGAAGCATTTACATAGGTTTTTAGAAACGCAAAGCCAGTCAAACATTGCAGTGCTTTACAAACTTCTCACATAACAGCATTCTTCACCCCAACAAAAATCTAAATAATTTGGTGAAAGCATTAATGACAGAAACGAATCCATTCCAACTTGGGACAAAATGGGAAATAAATTGTGTGGCTGACTATATTTAATTCCTCATTCACAATTATCTTATGCTGGCTTTTATCTGAGTAACAAATGGATCAATAGCCATGTAATAACAGAAATTCAACCCCAAAACTGCTGTACAACACAGTAGGAGAGGGATCCAAGTGTATTGCCCTTAGGTCCTGGCACCAGGTTCTGGAACCCAGACACGACTACCTGTACTCTTGGCAGAGCAATGTTGAGAAAGAGCTGGATAGTGTAATTAAGTCTGCGTAGACTGGGGAAGTAATGTGGAGCATAGAGAACTAGGGGGCGGAGTCCCAATGTAATTAAAATTATACATATTCTATGGTTCTGGCAATGGGGACTGGGGCTGCTGCTCTGGCTCCTGGGGCTGTGGTTCCCGGGACTGCCGTATCAGTCCCCCATTCTGGGCTGTGTTGTAGGACCCACAGCCACTGCACTTCATTCCCAGAACATGGAAAGGCACCGTACACTGGGTTTGGCAGTCATTACATATGATCTACAGGTCAGGGAGAAGGAGAGACCGACCAAACCATGTCATGAGGCAGAAATTGTGCTCAATACTGAAACTTAAAAATAAGTTTAAATATCCCTTGAATATAAGCCTAAAGTGAATCATAATACCAGATAAGTGTAGTAAATCTATACCAGATCAGTGTAGTTACAGTACACCCCAAAACACAAGGGACCACAAGAATTGAGGTCATCATGTTTTGCTTTTTAAAGTTCCAATTCACATTCAAAGTGAATACATTTGTGTCATACCTTCACAGTGGCATCCTGGTATTCAGTGGGCATGGGTGACTGAGTGATCTCCTTGTCCATCTGCTCCCAGTTGTGCTCCATATTCCAAGCAGAGTGCATACAGAGTGGGCATCGATACGCACTGAAGAGGACATATAGAGGACATATTCCTGGTCACGCAGATCGTCATTGCTTATATGAATGTCATGCAGATGACATGATTGATAAGATAATGACAGTAATTAGGATAAATACATCATAACTAGCACAATATTTGAAAAGGACAATGGACCTTACCCAGTTTGGACCATGTCATCAAAGCATGTTCTGAAAAACAAAAGAAGCAGTGAACATTCTAAAAATGGTTTGATACCAGAAGACAAGAGTAAGACTCCAGTATTGCACCTTCTGTATCATCCATCAGATTAACAGTGGCATCAATACAAACTTGTGTAGGTCCTATAGGCTAATGACAAAGGTTTTGAGAGTATCTCTCATAAGGAAAAGGTCATACTTGTGTAGAAGATGGCCACATGGAAGAATTTGGGCTCCTATTCTGGATGTGTGGATATCCTTAGTTAGAGAGAAGACGCAAACATTATATATCTATGATAAACCATTAGAGGTGAAGTACTGGTGAAATTGTCAAATACAGGCTGTGTGAATTTCTATATTACACAATTGTATGCTAAATTACATTAACAAAGTGAAATGGACAGCAATAGTGTTACTGATCTTACTATTCACTAACTTACCTCCATACACACTGGGCAGTTCTGTCTTGAAACATTTTCAACACACTGAAACAAAACAGTCTATTACCGATAAATCAAGTGAAAGACAAGAGCCATGGCATTAATAGTATTGCATTGACAATTCCCACACAAGCAACAGATATAATAAGAGCCAATCACCTTGTGATTTCCTCTTAGATCTCCTGCTAAACAGAGATTGCACTTCTCACAGTGGAAGTATTTCTCCCTTGGTCCGATCCTGCAGGAGTACAAAACATAACTAACTGTACAGTCATGGCAAAAAGTTTTGAGAATGACACAAATATTCATTTTCACAAAGTCTGCTGTCTCTGTCTTTAGATATTTTTTGTCAGATGTTACTGTGGAATACTGAAGTATAAGTACAAGCATTTCATAAGTGTCAAAGGCTTTAAAATGGACAATTACATGAAGTTGATGCAAAGAGTCAATATTTGCAGTATTGACCCTTCTTTTTCAAGTCCTCTGCAATCTGCCCTGGCACGCTGTCAATTAACTTCTGGGCCACATCCTGACTGATGGCAACCCATTCTTGCATAATCAATGCTTGGAGTTTGTCAGAATTTGTGGGGTTCTGTTTGTCCACCCGCCTCTTGAGGATTGACCACAAGTTCTCAATGGGATTAAGGTCTGGGGAGTTTCCTGGCCACGGATTCAAAATATTTGTGTTTTGTTCCCCCGAGCCACTTAGTTATCATTTTTGCCTTATGGCAAGGTGCTCCATCATGCTGGAAAAGGCATTGTTCGTCACTAAACTGTTCCTGGATGGTTGGGAGAGTTGCTCTCTAAGGATGTGTTGGTACCATTCTTTATTCATGGCTGTGTTCTTAGGCAAAATTGTGAGTGAGCCCACTCCCTTGGCTGAGAAGCAACCCCACACATGAATGGTCTCAGGATGCTTTACTGTTGGCATGACACAGGACTGATGGTAGCGCTCACCTTGTCTTCTCCAGACAAGTTTTTTTTTCCAGATGCCCCAAACAAAAGGGGATTCATCAGAGAAAATGACTTTACCCCAGTCCTCAGCAGTCCAATCCCTACACCTTTTGCAGAATATAATTCTGTTCCTGATGTTTTTCCTGGAGAGAAGTGGCTTCTTTGCTGGCCTTCTTGACAACAGGCCATCCTCCAAAAGTCTTCGCTCACTGTGCATGCAGATGCACTCACACCTGCCTGCTGCCATTGCTGAGCAAGCTCTGTACTGGTGCTGCCTCGATCCCCCAGCTGAATCAACTTTAGGAGATGGTCCTGGCACTTGCTGGACTTTCTTAGGCACCCTGAAGCCTTCTTCACAACAATTGAACCACTCTCCTTGAAATTCTTGGTGATCCGATAAATGGTTGATTTAGGTGCAATCTTACTGGCAGCAATATCCTTGCCTTGAGCAAATCAATGATGACAGCACGTGTTTCCTTGCAGGTAACCATGGTTGACAGAGGAAGAACAATGATTCCAAGCACCATCCTCCTTTTGAAGGTTCCAGTCTGTTATTCGAACTCAATCGGCATGACAGAGTGATCTCCAGCCTTGTCCTCGTCAACACTCACACCTGTGTTAACTTCTTTGGGAATGGGGGGGCAGTATTGAGTAGCTTGGATGAATAAGTTGTCCAGAGTAAACTGCCTGTTAGTCAGGCCCAGAAGCTAGATTATGCATATAATTAGTAGATTTGGATAGAAAACTAAAGTTTCCAAAGCTGTTAAAATAATGTCTTGAGTATAACATAATTCATATGGCAGGCAAAAACCTGAGGAAAATCCAACCAGGAAGTGGGAAATCTGAGGCTTGAAGTTTTTCAAGTGATTGCCTATCCAATATCCATTGTAAATGGGGTCAGATTGCACTTCCCAAGGCTTCCAGTAATGTCAACAGTCTTTAGAAAGTTGTTTCAGGCTTCTATTGTGAAAGGGGAGCGAATAAGAGCTGTTTCGAAAAGTGGTCAGGCTGAAAGCCTTTAGTTTAGTCTCGCGTGTGGCCGTGAGCATGCTGGTCATTCCCTTTCCTTTCTAATGACAACGGAATTGTCCGGTTGGAATATTATTGAAGCTTTATGATAAAAACATCCTAAAGATTGATTATATACATCGTTTGACATGTTTCTACAAACTTTAATGGAACTTTTTAAAAACTTTTGTCTGGACTCAGTGCCCGCGATTTGTGCATTTGGATTAGAGAACTAGACGCGCAAACAAAAAGGAGGTATTTGGTCATAAAGATGGACTTTATCGAACAAAAACAAACATTTATTGTGGAACTGGGATTCCTGGGAGTGCATTCCGATGAAGATCAAAGGTAAGTGAATATTTATAACGCTATTTCTGACTTTTGTTGACTCCACAACTTGGCGGGTATCTGTATGGCTTGTTTTGGTGGCTGAGCGCTGTACTCAGATTATCGCATGGTGTGCTTTCACCGTAAAGCTTTTTTGAAATCTGACACAGCGGTTGCATTAAGGAGAAGTCTCTTTAACAAGACAAATCACTGACATGATGTCAACTGGTCCTTTTGTGGCAGGGCCAAAATGCAGTGGAAATGTTTTTTGGGGGATTCAGTTCATTTGCTTGGCAAAGAGGGACTTTGCAATTAATTGCAATTAATCTGATCACTCTTCACATCACATTTGACATCATACAAACTGAGGCAGCAAACTTTGAAAATTAATATGTGTCATTCTCAAAACTTTTGGCCATGACTGTACATAGTGGCTACGCTATTCATGTGTTTTAAGACACCAAATATGCAAATAAAATTAACATCTAAAACATGCTGGTGGCCAGCAGCTGGCCAAACATATCCGCTGATGAATATGGGTGAGCTATATATGAGAATGTTAGTTGTAACAAAGTCAAACAGGGCAGAGTTACTCACCTGCAAATTCCACAGGGCTGACAGTGATACTGCTTCTTGTCTTTATCAAACAGGTGACAAATGTCACAGTAATATTCCCCAAAGGTCACATTACACTCCACGCAAGTTTGTTGTGCCTGAAAGGAAAAAAATGAAATAAACAAATAATGGGACCATTTTGATATATTGAATGAACAGTACAGATGGGACTCAGTGAGAGACAACAGTTCCCCTTTAACATAATTACCTGTTGTACTGTTGTGCAGACTGAGCACTGCACTTCTTTGACCAGGAAGCGGTCCATTTGATGGTCCTCCTCAGCATCATGGCACAGGCGACAAACGTATGCTTTACCACAACACGGAGCCTGAGGGATATAACCAAGTTTGGAACGGGCTTAATTAAACAAACCAACACATTCATTTGTTGGTGTCAAGAACCTTGATGGAAGGCACAGTGATGCCAAACCGGCGATTTACACACAAAATAATTTTTCTGGGTGTGCGCCAGTTCATGTTTTCTATTCTTAGAACCTTGATGGTAATAACTTTGCGAGGGTAACCAGGCTCAGGCTTACCTCTCTATTCATGATGAAAGATTTAACTCTGACATGAACTTCCTTAGCTCGCTAGCTAGCTGACAACCATTTTCGACGGTGACAAGCCGATAGCTACTCAGATATGAATGGATTAATATACGAATGACACCAAGCAAACAACTGCTAGATGAATATAAAATATATATACAATATGAACTTAGCTAGCTAACTTTCGCTGACAATCAATTTAACGCCGGTGACAAGCCGCGATAGTTAGCTAGTATAATATACGAATGACATCAAGGAAACTACTGCTCCATTAATGTAAAATATAGATACAACATTTCCAACTACACCAATTTCTTTGTTAAATACATTTCTTGATGGGTTGCCAAACAAGGTTTTTCATTTGATCTGACGTATGTAAATCCATCTCCCGTTTAGATGGTAAATTAAGATAGCAAGCAAGCTAACGCATTAGTTGGCTAAGTTAATAACAGGTATTTTATGAGCAAAACACGTTAGCTACACAAAGCAGCATACGTGAACATAAATAAGGCAATCAATAACATGTGTCTTAATATCTGGTAGAATTAACACTTGCTCATAAAAACTATTTCTCACTTTCAACAAACAACGGCGCACGTAGTGTTCACATCCAACCAGAGAAGCCATTATTCTTCTTCTTCTTCTATGGTATTTTTGGCGGTCCGCAAACATACGTTAAAGTCGCATGTCGCTCCCTACTGTGTGGGGTGAAAACTGGGGAACTTCAGGCAGAAGAAGACGGGAAAATAGAGAAAGGGTAAACAAATAAATTTTAAAAAGTTAAACGTACTGATATTACCCCCCCCAAATGTTTTTTCAACGTACTCCTTTATTCAGATTCAAAGGTCTACTCCAATCTCTATAGGCTCTGGGGCCTGAAAGGGAAGCGCATCTTCCCTACAATGCTTCCAGTGGTGGAAAAAGTACCCAACTGTCATACTTAAGTAAATGTAAAGATACCTTACTAGAAAATGACTCAAGAAAAAGTCAAAGCTGCCCAGTAAAAGTCTGAAAGTATTTGGTTTTAAATATACTTAAGTATCAAAAGTAAATGTAATTGCATAAATATACTTAAGTATCAAAGGTAAAAAAATATATTTCAAATAGCTTATATTAAGCAAACCTGACAAACAATTGTATTTTTTAAATTGTATTTACTGATAGCCAGGGGTACAACATGCAGACTTTCTTTACAAACCAAGCATTTGGGTTTAGTGAGTCCTCCAGATCAGAGGCAGTAGGGATGACCAGCAATGTTCTCTTGATAAGTGCATGAAATGGACCATTTTCCTGTCTTGATACACATTCAAAATGTAACGAGTACTTTTGGGTGTCAGGGAAAATATATAGAATAAAACATATATTATTGTCTTTAGGAATGTAGTGAAGTAAAAGTAAAAGTAGCCATACATTTTTTAAAGTAAAAAACGACTTAAGTAGTATACTTTTATTTATTTATTTCACCGTTATTTAACCAGGTAGGCTAGTTGAGAACAAGTTCTCATTTATAACTGCGACCTGGCCAAGATAAAGCAAAGCAGTGCGACACAAACAACAACACAGAGTTACACATGGAATAAACAAGCGTACAGTCAATAACACAATAGGAAAATAATAAAGTCTATATACAATGTGTGCAAATGGAGTAAGGAGGTAAGGCAATAAATAGGCCATAGTAGCAAATAATTAAAATTCAGGAAATTAACACTGGAGTGATAGATGTGCAAGTAGAAATACTGATGTGCAAAAGAGCAGAAAAGTAAATAAAAACAATATGGGGATGAGATAGGCAAATTTAATGGGCTATTTACAGATGGGCTATATACAGCTGCAGCGATTGGTTAGCTGCTCGGGTAGCTGATGTTAAAGTTAGTGAGGGAGATATAAGTCTCCAACCAGTGATTTTTGCAATTCGTTCCAGTCATTGGCAGCAGAGAATTGGAAGGAAAGGCGGCCAAAGGATGTGTTGGCTTTGGGGATGACCAGTGAGATATACCTGCTGGAGCGTGTGCTACAGGTGGGTGTTGTTATCGTGACCAGTGAGCTGAGATAAGGCGGAGCTTTACCTAGCAAAGACTTATAGATGACCTGGAGCCAGTGGGTCTGACGACGAATATGTAGAGAGGGCCAGCCGATTAGAGCATACAGGTCGCAGTGGTGGGTGGTATATGGGGCTATGGTGACAAATATGGATGGCACTGTGATAGACTGCATCCAATTTGCTGAGTCGAGTGTTGGAGGCTATTTTGTAAATGACATCGCCAAAGGCGAGGATCAGTAGGATAGTCAGTTTTACTAGGGTATGTTTGGCGGCGTGAGCGATTCTAGATTTAATTTTGGATTGGATATGTTTAATATGAGTCTGGAAGGAGAGTCTTGTCTTGCTAATTGCCTATAATTTCCACCTGTTGTCTATTCCACTTGCACAACAGCATGTGAAATTTATTGTCAATCAGTGTTGCTTCCTAAGTGGACAGTTTGATTTCACAGAAGTGTGATTGACTTGGAGTTACATTGTGTTGTTTAAGTGTTCCCTTTATTTTTTTGAGCAGTGTGTGTGTGTGTGTGTATATATATATATATATATACATATATATATATATATATATATATGAGCAACAGCCTAACGATCAAACAATCAACTAGTCGACTAATTGCGGTCAGCTCTAGTGTACACGCTAGGACACAGAAAGCCAAAGTGAAGATGACAGGCAATGCCTCAGCATCATGCAAATGAAGCAACTCTGTGGCTGTCTCTGTGGCACTGCAAAACATGCTGAGTATGTCAATCCTGCCTTCCTCTTATTGTATAATGATGAGAATAGAAAAATCAGCATGAATGGCCATGTAATTTATTTAATGTATATGTGCTATGTGGATGGTCTAAATTCATGACAGCAGCTGAAGATACAGAAGTTATTCGAATGGGAGAGTTGTCTTGCTGATAATATGGCTGTGTGTGTTTGTGTGTGTCAGAGGGATGTAGCAGAATTCAACTCGTTGTTACTAAAGTAAACACACAACCCAAGACTATATGTACACGGTTCACTCTTGCTATATGTTTTCTGATCCATGAAACATTGTGTACGTGTGGATCCTTGTATACTAAAGCCAAATGAGGGGAAATATAAAGACAGTTGTTCATCTGATTTACTGAACCTGGTATGAAAACAGTGAACACCTGTTACTGTCACCTGTTTGCCCCTGTCCGGGGGTATTTTTTTGACGGGCCACAGTGTCTCCCAACCACTCCTCTCGACCTCCAGTATTTATGCTGCAATCATTTGGGGGCTAAGGTCAGTCTGTTATATCTGGAGGATTTCTCCTTATCCGGTGTCCTGTGTGAAGTATGCTCTTAAGTATACTCCCTCTAATTCTCTCTCTTTTTCTCTCTTTCTCTTTCTCCTTCTTTCTCTCTTTCCCTCTCTCTTTCTCTTGGAGGACCTAAGCCCTAGGACCATACCTCAGGACTACCTGGCCTGATGTCCCCAGTCCACCTGTCGTGCTGCTTCTCCGGTTTCAACTGATCTGCCTGCGGCTATGGAACCCTGACCTGTTCACCGGACGTGCTACCTTGTCCCAGACCTGCTGTTTTGGACTCTTTCTCTACCACACCTGCTGTCTCTAACTCTGAATGATCGGCTATGAAAACCCCCCAGAAGAGGATTGGCCACCCCACATAGCCTGGTTCCTCTCTAGGTTTCTTCCTAGGTTCCTGCCTTTTTAGGGAGTTTTTCCTAGCTACCGTGCTTCTACATCTGCATTGGTTTCTGTTTGGGGTTTTAGGCTGGGTTTCTGTACAGCACTTCGATGTCTGCTGATGTAAAAAGGGCTTTATAAATACATTTGATTGATTGACTATCACTGTAGCTATAAACAAGTAACAAGTAATATTTGAGACAAGCTTTCTAAATAGTTATTAATGGGAACATTTTGCAACAAAAAAAATACAAGTGCCCCAAACAGGCTTTGCTTCTCTCCACCCTGCAGTCCTCTCTGTAATGTGATATGGCCTTACCGGTACTACACAGTCTGTAGCTGGTGAATGGGTGTCTAGCACAGCAAAGCAGATTACAAAATAAAGAGAGCTAGAGAAAGAGAGTCCTACAGTGCAATATCCCCTCTATTCTCCTCCTCTTCATTTTTCTATCCCGTATATTCTAGAGAAATACTTTTCATTCTCTCAGTTCACACCTCTATCCCACTCTCTTCCCTTCCCTTCCCTGTCCTATCCTACTCTCTCTTTCGTCACTGTGACATCCTCCTCTTCTGTCATCCTCTGTTCCTTCCCTGTCTACCACCATGGGGATATTTCAAGGGGGGGGAGGGGGGCTGCAGGAGCTGTGGGATTGGCTGAGAGGCGGGGACCTCTCTCAGCTCCTTGGCTTAGAGCCTGAGAACTCTGAGTTGAGTTCCATCCTTGTCCCAGGGAGCATCAGCAGTGCGGGACTGCTCTGGATAACAGATGCATAGAGAGCGGATACTTCTCTGTTTGTTTTGGGTTTTTATATTGGCAATTTCACAGTGAGGAAAAAACACTGTGCTGCAGCCTCTCTCTTCCTCTCCAAAGGAAAAAAGTAAGTTGCTATTTTGCCTTTTTACTTTCCTATTCCTTCTCCCCACAAAGACGCTGGATGTGTGTAAAGTTACATGTGGCACATGCTGTGAGGGAGAGCTAGTGATTTGGAAACCCTACACAATCGTGTGACATATTGACATTCCTGTCAATATTGATGTGGCATCTGTGATTGTGTGTGAGGTTGTATGTGTTTGTACATGCATGTGTAGGCGTGTAGAGAGGACTTATAGAATGCATTTATGAGGGAAAGGTGCACTGCGACTTTACTTTGACCAAGCTCATCAGCAAACTTGTCACTGCATCAAATCTCATTGATGGAGTAGCCCAAGGTCTCCCTCCCAAAATCTTCTGGTGTGACTTTCAGGCTGCAGGGTGGCACACGCTATTAATAGGGAGGAGAAAAAACACACACCTTTTTAGCTGAGGCGATGGCTAGTGGAGTAGAACACTCGAAAAAGAAAAGGACAGCCTCACACTCTAGGAGCTCAGATGCAATCATTTTACTACCAATGTTAAGCTATTAATAGACCTGCTCCAAGTGTGCTGCAGTCATACATTTATCCCCAAAACACTGATCTCTTCCAGAGATGGATTTTTTTTAGACCAAACATTACCACCATTTACAGTACGTTAAAAATAAATATAGCTTTTGGTCTATTAATGACTTTGGTTTTCATTCCTGTGTTAACTTCAGGCCACAGACTTATAGGGGTTTTAGGATAGAGCTGGTGTGTTGTAATGCTTCCTCAGTGTGTGTGTGTCAGAGTTTTCCATATTAAACTCAGCAATGTGGAGCAGAGCAATGCCCAGAAACCACCCTCCCTCCATCGCAGGGACAACAGCTCAGCAGCTCTGTAGCCCTGTTCTGGAATTACTCCCTGGATCTCCGTAGTCATGCTTATAGAATTGATTATTATTTTAATCAATCATTGCCTTGTTTGTCTTGCATTGGTTTTATTGTTGGTGAGAGCAGTTTGTTAACATGGAAAAACATTGTATGCTTTAGGAGTCATATTATCCAAAAGGAACAGAAAGAGACTATGAATTGGCAGTCAATCTATAGACGTAGAATCCATGGAGGAGTTTTCTACTGTGCAGCCACTTCAGGGATGGAATGATTCCATGTTTCCTTCAGCCGTTATCCTGTCCCTTCCTTTCTTGCACAGTCTATAAAATAGTATATCAACTGACATAGACCCACAGCCATGAAGATATTACTGCACAAGCCATCGGAAAGTCTGAAGAATGTGGACCCCTCTGTGGTTCTCTCCCCTTTCTGACCCTCTCTACCCTCTCGGTTCCTGTCTATTGGGTTGTCTGGGCATATGGGCCACAGCACAGATTATGACTCCAATTGAAGGGTTGAATTCAGTAGGTTAGAGACGAGAGGATTTTCCATATGTCTACCTCTTCAATATGATTGATTGCACTGGAGATTGTGTATCATCGTTCATGCCCTGTAGTCCTGGGGTCTAGCAAGTCCAGGTCTATTGACATTGACCATGGATCGAATCAATCCTGGCCCGGTATCATTTTTAATATCCACCTGTCAAATGCTCTCAGACCCATTGTTGTGTGGAACACAGCCTTGTGTGGTACTGACCTCTAGCATGCAAATGTTCCCCAGCCTTCTTGAACCCACTCAGATTACACACACGGCAGATGAGAGCACCAACTCACAGGGTCGACAGAGAATCAAGGCTTACACATTACTCCACATATCACGTTTTGTCCTTTTCCCTTGAATAGGGATGTCCTTTCTCCCCTGTTTTACACTGATTATCACATCTTATGATGCACTGGTAGTATTTTTAATACACACTGAAACATAATGCTCTGACAGCAAAGCAAGGCAGATAGCATACATAATGAATGTCTGTGTTGACTTTTTTCACAAGTATGTGGTACATTTTCACAACTCTCCATACAAAACTCCAAACTGGTCAGACCTGTAATGTAGACAGTTCTTTATTAAAAACCTGTCAATGTGCAATCACTCAAATGTATTTATAAAGCCCTTTTTACATCAGCCGATGTCACAAAGTGCTATACATAGTGCTATGCATTCATTTGGATTGTAAATGTCTCTCACCACACAAACATTGATTCAAAATATACAGTACCAGTCTAAAGTTTGGACACACCTACTCATTCCAGGATTTCTTTACTATTATTCTACATTGTAGAAAATAGAAAAAAATAAAGACATCCCAAATATGAATGAACACATATGGACTCATGTAGTTAGCCAAAAAGTGTTAAACAAATCAAAATATATGTTGCATTTGAGATTCTTCAAAGTAGTCACCCTTTGCCTTGATGACAGCTTTGCACACTCTTGACATTCAACCAGCTTCACGAGGTCGTCACCTGGAATGCATTTAATTTAACAGGTGTGCCTTGCTAAAAGTTCATTTGTGGAATTTCTTTCCTTCTTAATGCGTTTGAGCCAATCAGTTTTGTTGTGACAAGTTAAGGGTGGCATACAGAAAATAGCCCTATTTGGTAAAAGACCAAGTCCATATTATGGCAAGAACAGCTCAAATAAGCAAAGAGAAACGACAGTCCATAATTACTTTAAGACATGAAAGTCAGTCAATCCGGAAAACTTCAAGAACTTCTTAGGCATGGAGGTAAAGCCATGTTATTCTCCTAGGTGTAGTGTATTATTTAACTAGTGTTTATCTCTGTGTAGCATTTCTCAGCTGATGTTTTATCAGTCTGTTAATTGGACAAATGCAGATCCACTGGGAGGATTAATGACTCTAGAGCTCGGAAGGAAAAAGCAGAAGGTGACTTAGCTACAGCTATAACAAAAGGAACGAATCACTAAACATTGGCTGTTGAATTACTGCTAAGTTATTATCGTTGTAGCAGGTTTAGTATGAGCAGATAGGGTCACTAAAAAGCCATGTCAACCAGTACTGGTTGACGTAAGGGTTTTCATTTCTGAGGATGTTATACAATTCACACATAAAGCCCTTTTGTAGGAAGTGTCCCACTCTGAGGAACATACGTAGCTTTCCTGTTGGAGATGATCAGACAGATGTGACTTCTGAAGCTGCATGGGGACTTATTTGTCTTTCTACATCCATAAAAGGCTGTTGTTGAGGAGCACTTCCCCTAAAGGGTAAACTATCCCATGATGACACATAACAACATCCACAAAAACACACATACAGCAGGCCGGATGCAGTGGAAATGCACAGGACTTCAAAGACCTGTTCTGTACTGAGAAGAACGTTCCTTAAATTCGTGTTAATATAACTGCATTTTCCAATTTACAGTAGCTATTATAGTGAAAGAATACCATGCTATTGTTTGAGGAGAGTGCACAGTTATTAATAAACAAATTAGGCACATTTGGGCAGTCTTGATACAACATTTTTAACAGAAATGCAGTGGTTCATTGGATCAGAATAAAAATATGCACATACACTGCTGCCATCTAGTGGCCAATATCTAAATTCCAGCTGGGCTGGAATAATACATTATAGCCTTTCTCTTGAATTTCAAAGATGGTACAAAACAAAATACAAAAAAATGTAGTTTTTTTCTTTGTATTATCTTTTACGAGATCTAATGTGTTATTTTCTCCTAAATTCCTTTTACATTTCCACAAACTTCAAAGTGTTTCCTTTCAAATGGTTACAGGAAAATGCATATCCTTGCTTCAGGGCCTGAGCTACAGGCAGTTAGATTTTGGTATGTAATTTTAGGCGAAAATTGGGAAAAAAAAGGGGCTGATCCTTTAACACACTGTGACCTTCAGCACAGATTAACACTATCATGGGGACAACAACCTCTTACACATTATTACAATAAAGCAAAATGGATGCTATTGACTACACCTTTAATTGTTTAGTATGAAGAAATGTTATGCTTTACTGATAATTGATAACATATTGGTTGTTGATAGTCAATTGGTTAAAGGAGCATCTGTGTGATGACAGTGCGAGAGGAGCTGCCGTGATGTCATGCAGGAAGAATGACCTCTGAGGGACATGAGAAACGCAGCTGGAGCTTCACTTCCCTTTCCTCCACAGTGGAAGTCCTGTCAAGTGTCCTGTAGCTTCAATACAAAGGATCAGAGTGTTGTCTGTCTCTGTGATGTCTTGAGAGTGCTGTATGGTATTCTCTGGTCATCCCCTATTTCCCTCCCAAGCCTTGTTCTCTCTAAACACAACGCACTTTGTTTTCTTCAACTGTAGAAACTTTCCGTAAACAATTGTTGACATGTTCTATGTTTACACTGGGTCACAGCAGGTTGTTCTTAAAAACAATAGCTAGCTCTGGGACAAAGTTATTCACACTTCAACTTGATGCTCTCTGGTAACATGTTACTATATCTCCCTGATTGTACTGAAGCACCTAAAACTAACCCTCTGTGCCCAATAACAAAGCTTCCCCTCCTCCGAAAATGTGACTTTCATAATTCATAACATTTATAGGCCTATTTATATATTTAACATTTCTATTTCATAATAAACATTTCTAGGTCAATATATATGCCTATTTAATTTCTGCAACAACACACTCACTTATCATAAATTGTTTGCAAGCTAGTGCCAGTGACTCCTAGGCCTAGAGAAGACGAGAGATTATTGACATTGGAAAAGATCCGAGTGAAACATACTAATTTTAAACTTTTTTGTTTTGTTCTGCTGCTGACATCTGCCTCTTATTAACAAACAGTCGAATTATCCCATTCTTTGTCACTAACAGTGAGAGACCCACAACTTAAAAGTTGCCTCCTACTAGTATTCAAGTCACCTGCCCGGTGCCAGTGGCCCCTGCATGCAAGTCAGATGAGTGCACTCTTGGAGCGGGAGGGCGGAGGAGTAGGTATACGGACGACTTCCGATGCAAAGTGTTTGAAAGAACACAAGCCAGCCCCATCAATTGAAGATAGCATCTTCCTTGACTCATGGACAGAGAAGTCTTCATGGACAAATCTAAAGGCTAGGTAGCTCCTCTCCCTTTCCGTTCACCCTGGCGTCAACTCCCTAACAACACAGAACAGGCACTAAAACGACTCACTTCTCTGCGACGTACTCTGAAGAGAAAGCCAGACATGAAAGAACATTTTCATGATTTCATGCAGAAGATCTTCGACAAGGACCAGGCTGAAAAAGATCCACTGTTAAAGATCCACTCCTTTCACGGGGGTGGTTATCGAAAGAAAGATTTTTCAAGTAGGCTAAATTGAGGAACTATTGCCATTCTCAATGGATGTGAAAACAGACTTTGTTTACTTGCTGTTTGAGGTGAAGAATACATTTATTTGGAAGCTTCATAGGGGCGGTGAGATAAGACCATCAGAAATACTATCAGATCCCCAAATGGGCACATTTATAGGCCTACATTTACACGGAGGGCAGGTAACCTAGGCCTACTTCTATGCATAATCAGGTGTGCGTACTTAATCAATGTTAACAGGAGCCCAACAAACAAAAGACAACTCATAAATTGACAACTCATAAATTGAATGAAATAAACCAAAACTTGATCCTTACAAGCGTAGCCTGGGTTGTGCGGTCCGCAAACAACGTGTCCACTCTGACAATGAAAATGGTAAATGCCTGGAATAATAATATATTGACTGCGTTAACAGAAATGACCATAGCCAAACAAACATTGTAGATTTAGAACAGTAAAGGTACTGCTGGTGATACTGGTAAACCATCCCTGCAGCCTCCACAGTGACTTTGTCCACTGAGACGGGTGTGAATCAGACGGGTGTCTCGTGTGCCATACATTTATATACACTGCTCAAAAAATAAAGGGAACACTAAAATAGCACATCCTAGATCTGAATGAATGAAATATTCTTATTAAATATTTTTTTCTTTACATAGTTGAATGTGCTGACAACAAAATCACACAAATATTATCAATGGAAATCAAATTTATCAACCCATGGAGGTCTCGATTTGGAGTCACACTCAAAATTAAAGTGGAAAACCACACTAAAGGGCGATTCCAACTTTGATGTAATGTTCTTAAAACAAGTCAAAATGAGGCTCAGTAGTGTGTGTGGCCTCCACGTGCCTGTATGACCTCCCTACAACGCCCGGGCATGCTCCTGAAGAGGTGGCGGATGGTCTCCTGAGGGATCTCCTCCCAGACCTGGACTAAAGCATCCGCCAACTCCTGGACAGTCTGTGGTGCAACGTGGCGTTGGTGGATGGAGCGAGACATGATGTCCCAGATGTGCTCAATTGGATTCAGGTCTGGGGAACGGGCGAGCCAGTCCATAGCATCAATGCCTTCCTCTTGCAGGAACTGCTGACACACTCCAGCCACATGAGGTCTAGCATTGTCTTGCATTAGGAAGAACCCAGAGCCAACCGCACCAGCATATGGTCTCACAAGGGGTCTGAGGATCTCATCTCAGTACCTAATGGCAGTCAGGCTACCTCTGCGGAGCACATGGAGGGCTGTTCGGCCCACCAAAGAAATGCCATCCCACACCATGACTGACCCTCCGCCAAACTGGTCATGCTGGAGGATGTTGCAGGCAGCAGAATGTTCTCCACGACGTCTCCAGACTCTGTCACGTCTGTCACATGTGCTCAGTGTGAACCTGCTTTCATCTGTGAAGAGCACAGGGCACCAGTGGCGAATTTGCCAATCTTGGTGTTCTCTGGCAAATGCCAAACGTCCTGCATGGTGTTGGGCTGTAAGCACAACCCCACCTGTAGACGCCGGGCCCTCATACCACCCTCATGGAGTCTGTTTCTGACCGTTTGAGCAAACACATGCACATTTGTGGCCTGCTGGAGGTCATTTTGCAGGGCTCTGGCAGTGCTCCTCCTGCTCCTCCTTGCACAATGGCAGAGGTAGCGGTCTTGCTGCTGGGTTGTTGCCCTCCTACGTCTTCCTCCACGTCTCCTCCATGTTGTCTATTCCATTTGCACAACAGCATGTGAAATGTATTGTCAATCAGTGTTGCTTCCTAAGTGGACAGTTTTATTTCACAGAAGTGTGATTGACTTGGAGTTACATTGTGTTGTTTAAGTGTTCCCTTAATTTTTTTGAGTAGTGTATATATACAGTGGGGCAAAAAAGTATTTAGTCAGCCACCAATTGTGCAAGTTCTCCCACTTAAAAAGATGAGAGAGGCCTGTAATTTTCATCATAGGTACACTTCAACTATGACAGACAAAACGAGAAAATAAATCCAGAAAATCACATTGTAGGATTTTGAATGAATTTATTTGCAAATTAATTTGATTTAGGCCTAATTGAATTTACCTATAATATTGCAGCCCATTTGTGTAGGCTATTAGCCAGAAAAAAACTAAACTGTTCAAACCCTCAAGAACTGTTGTCCGCCAAATATGATAATCTGTTTGCATTTGCCAGTTTATTGGCTGTCCAGTATCCAGATGACCTGTTCCCAGAGCTTCCTATACAGTTAATATCTTTCCGTAACGTGTTGAGGCCGGCAATTAATGAGAATGAGAGGCTCAATGTAAGATGTTGCAGTACTGCTGTATTTGAAGCACTCCTCCCTCTTGCCCAGTTTCCCTGGTGTTGCTACGGCAATCAAGCTGTTTTTACCATCCCTGTAACTGTCGCTTCTGCGGAAACTAAAACTCATAAAGAACTACATAAGAAGCACTAGGCTCTCGGTCTGATATGAGCTTTTGATCACCTGATTAAGCTCCACCCATTGCACTGGCGCCGTCGTAGCCTTGACCACAGAATTTGTTCGCTGATATCCCCCTGAATGTGTTATATTTCAATCACATTCCTGAAGCCCAAGAAACAAACACTTCGCTACCTAGTACATATGGAAATGAGAATGGTTTATTAATGAATTACTTTTTGGAGGGTTAGACATCGATGACAGGCGCCCCCCCCCCCTCCTGCGGGGCTGTCCGGTACACCAGTGGGTACTATAGTTATTGAATATTATCCAATATGGGTGCAATCAGTTAGCTTAATTTCTCAGATATACAATTAAATGTCAATTAAATAGTGTTGCAGCAATGGCAATCTTACCTGTTTCTACCTACAGAAACTTCAGAACAATCTGAGATGGTGGGTGTCATGGCTTGCTGAAATGAAATGGAGTTATTTCTCTGTTAGGCTACTCTATTGTATACGCAAATCGCCCATTGGACAATGGTATATAATTAGCTGAAAATGCATGAGCAGACACGACTGGCAATCAAACAATCATTGATTATTAGGCCTAGCAATTAAACAGTAGTCCAGTAATTGAGATGGCAGTCATGATCCGTATAACTCGTTGAATATTAGAGAGGAGGATTACACTAGAAGGGGGATCATGACCTTGACATTAAGTTGTGATGATGTGGTGGTAGCTCCAGTCATTAGACTCAATGTTTAATGATGTTTGATCTTCACGATGACAGAGAGATGATGCTTGTGCTGCTTGCTGTACAGTGACTGTTCCCAATGACTCTCTACCTCTCTGCCTAGCCTGGAGTCAGTTAGTGCTGTCACTAAGGGTGTGTGTGTGTGTGTGTGTGTGTGTGTGTGTGTGTGTGTGTGTGTGTGTGTGTGTGTGTGTGTGTGTGTGTGTGTGTGTGTGTGTGTGTGTGTGTGTGTGTGTGTGTGTGTGTGTGTGTGTGTGTGTGTGTGTGTGTGTAAACGACCAAAACAATTTCAGCAGATGAGTTGGCAGGCAAACAGACACAGTATGGAGAGCAGGAATGCATTTTTGATTTGTCTAAAGAAAAGAGGTAACAGTCTCACTGCAGGCCTAGTGTCTTGCCTGGGCTCAGTCGTGTGCCATCATGTGTTTGTGAAGGGCAAAGTAGACATTCTGCTCTAATGTCTACATATCAAATGGCACCCTATTTCCTACATAGTGCACTACTTTTGACCAGAGCCCTATGTAGGGAATTGGTTACCATTTGGGATTGGGACACATGTACTGTAAGCATTGATTTAAGGTATGCCTGTGTGTCCTAATTTCACCATCTTAATTTGTCTATGATCTTCCATGTACTTTTCATGCACTGCATGCCTCGGACTTGTGAGGGGATCCTATAGGATGAGATACTGTAAGTATAAGCTCATATGGGCTCGGGCTCCATTGTGATTGCGTGGTAGTATGGCATCAGAGGAATAGCAGTGAAATCCATTGATGTTTTACTGAAGCTCAGTGATGACATCTACTGTCAGTCTAAAGTAGTGGAGCTCAGACTGGGCCCACACGTTTCACTGCTTAAAATAACCTAACCACTCACCATGAGCTACTGATTATGCTATTGCTAGAGGTTTTAGATGGATGTAAGGGTATGTTGTCCCTCTTATGATCTACTGTACTTTATTCTATGGTAGAAAGGACATGTCAGGTTCTGCTTTGTCTATACTCGCTGTAGTTTGTTGTTGTGTGGTTGTAGGCATTGGGGCATGGCTATTTTCCCCAGACCTGGGCTCAAGGTACCTGCAATGTTGTCCAAATCCCCATTGAAGTTGCTGTTACATTTAATATCAAATTTCCCTGCAAGGGAAGCAAACATTACATTTGATACTCATGTTTGGGTTAGTAGACCTGCTCAATATGAGAAGAAGGGACTGCAGGTGACGGTGCCAGCTAATTTCCATATCAACTAATGTTTTTGTATGCACGTCTCAGTTAGCTGTGGAACAGTTTCTATGGAATTAGCTTCAAATAGCCCATCTCTGTCTGAAGTGTTATAAAAGCACACTTTCTCCTCTTTCTCCCCCCTCCCCTCCGTTCTCTCTGTGTGCGTGTCCTGAGAGAGGTTCAGATTGATTCATTTAATCCAAAAATGGGTGAGTGTGTCTAGAGACCTCTGTTCTCAGATATCCTGTTACACTGAGTGTCACTTCTGGTCTGCTGTGATTTGACCTGATTTAAATAAATGCATAAGACACAGAAATGTACACTCCACTGATGGTGTGGCAGCAGGGAGAGACACAGTGCAGGCTGTTCCATTAGGCATAACCAGTGTAGATAGAGAACCTATTCTGGAATACCATCCTTTACTCATGAAGCCTAAGGAGGATACTGTTTGAAACGAACGTTTGCTGGTAATTTATCTCCTTCAATCAAATTAACAATTAGATGTAGGAGCCGTTTTGGCCTACTTAATTTGTACACAAGACGGCATTGTATATTTAAGTGATAATGCCCAAGAAGCCGGTGTTTGGAGGATATTGGCATGGGTGTTGTTAGGACCGAGATTAAGTTGAGGGCTGGCAGACCGTGCCAATATATCCTCCAAACACCGGCTTCGAGGGCCTTATCACTTTTATACAATGGGTTACCAACATATTCAAATAATGATTGACATATTTTAATTAAAAACGTTATTTTGATTCATACTATTGTAACAGTATAGCTTCCGTCCCTCTCCACACATCTACAACTGCCTCCAACGACGCATCATTACCCATCGCTCCACACAAAGGCAAGGGGAACAACTACTTCAAGGTCTCAGAGCGAGTGAAGTCACCGATTGAAATGTTATTAGCGCAAACAACAAGCTGCACTTCGTTTCATTTGACCTTTTTAAATTGACATTTCACTTGTATATATCCATGCCAGCTGATTCATGATTTCAACTGGCTGAGAAACACTGGCTGTCTGTCAGTCTCGTCCCGAGTCCCGCGCGTTCATTACTATGGGACAGCTGGAGATCAAATTTGAATATTGAAACAATGTTGCAAATGATGGAGAGACAGACCGCAATTTTATACATATCCCCTCTGTTGAAAACTACATTTTAGTCTGAAGGAAATGTGAGATAATGTCTAAATGTTTTTTAAAGTGGAGATCAAGTTTATAAATTGCTTGTTTGCGCTGATGAGACAGGGGATTGCGTAGTCAGATGGAACAGAGTGGATAGGCAATTTAACGTCATGGATTTAGCCAGTGGTAACTTGTGTAATAGACACCGACTGGAGTGCGGTTGTACCAATCAGCATTCAGGATTAGACCCAACCATTTTATAATGGTTAACACCTTGGAACTAATTTAAGATATAGTTGAATTTGGAAGTTTACATACACTTAGGTTGGAGTCATTAAAACTTGTATTTCAACCACTCCACAAATGTATTGTTAACAAACTATAGTTTTGGCAAGTCGGTTAGGACATCTACTTTGTGCATGACACAAGTAATTTTTCCAACAATTGTTTACAGACAGATTATTTCACTTATAATTCATTGTATCACAATTCCAGTTTACATACACTAAATTGACTGTGCCTTTAAACAGCATGGAAAATTCCAGAAAATTATGTAATGGCTTTAGATGCTTCTGATAGGCTAATTGACATCATTTGAGTCAATTGAAGGTGTACCTGTGGATGTATTGCAAGGCTTATCTTCAAACCCAGGGCTTCTTTGCTTGACATCATGGGACAAGCAAAATAAATCAGCCAAGACCTCAGATATAAAATGGTAGACCTCCACAAGTCTGGTTCATCCTTGGGAGCAATTTCCAAACGCCTGAAGGTACCACGTTCATCTGTACAAACAATAGTACGCAAGTATAAACACCATGGGACCACGCAGCTGTCATACTGCTCGGGAAGGAGACACCTGCTGTCTCCTAGAGATGAACGTACTTTGGTGCGAAAAGTGAAAATCAATCCCAGATCAACAGCAAAGGATCTTGTGGAGATGCTTATTGTTATGTTTGGAGAAACAAGAGGGAGGCTTGCACGCCGAAGAACACCATCCCAACCGTGAAGCACGGAGGTGTCAGCATCATGTTGTGGGGGTGCTTTGTGGATATATTGAAGCAACATCTCAACACATGGTTGCAAATGGTCTTCCAGATGGACAATGACCCCAAGCATACTTCCAAAGTTGTGGCAAAATGGCTTGAGGACAACAAAGTCAAGGTATTGGTGTGGCCATCACAAAGCCCTGACCTCAATCCTATAGAACATTTGTGGGCAGAACTGAAAAAGCATATGCGAGCAAGGAGGCCTACAAACCTGACTCAGTTACACCAGCTCTGTCAGGAGGAATGGGCCAAAATTCACCCAACTTATTGTGGGAAGCTTGTGGAAGGCTACCCGAAACATTTGACCCAAGTTAAACAATTTAAAGGCAATGCTACCAAATACTAATTGAGTGTATGTAAACTTCTGACCCACTGGGAATGTGATGAAAGAAATGAAAGCTGAAATAAATCATTCTCTCTACTATAATTCTCACATTTCACATTCTTAAAATAAAGTGGTGATCCTAGCTGATCTAAGACAGGGAACTTTTACGAGGATTAAATGTCAGGAATGGTGAAAACTTAGTTTAAATGTATTTGGCTAATGTGTATGTAAACTTCCGACTTCAACTGTATGTACCTATGTGTAGCCGATGTGAAATGGCTAGCTAGTGGCGTTTCAATCTGTGACGTCACTTGCTCTTAGACCTTGAAGTAGTGGTTCCCCTTGCCCTGCAAGGGCCGCGACTTTTGTGGAGCGATGGGTAACGATGCTTCGAGGGTGACTGTTGACGTGTGCAGAGTGTCCCTGGTTCGCGCCCAGGTCGGGGCGAGGGGACGGACGTAAAGTCTATACTGTTACATATGGTAATTACATCTGCCTGTATAAAATTCTTACCGTGTTTTTATCTTGAAAATAAAGAACATTTGCGTTCTCACATGTGATAGAGGGGCTATCAGGTACTTTTGATTAGGTTAGCCACTACAGCACCTTTCTCTTTTGTCTGTATAACAAACAAAATAAGCAAGCATGAAACCAGCAAGCTTGAGCATGCCTTATTTCTTACCTGCCTTATTGCCTATGCGCTTACTTTTGTTCTATTTTCAGACTTTGAAACAATTACATTTTTCTCAAGTTCCTCAGCCCTTCCACCCTCCCCAATCTCATTGGTTGCCTGACTGTTTACAGGCCAACGGCTGTTTTAACATCCATGAGACGCTGACATAATCGGTTGATGTTATCTCCCAGTACAGTAACATGACAGCATCACAGGCTGAGGACATACGCACCCCACATTAGTGCTTCTGTTCTGTTTAGTCATGAGATGCTGTAGAATTAGCCTTGTGTCACTGTAAGCTATGTGAGATAGTTATACAGTACAGAAAATATACAGTCTGAAGGCTAGCACACTCCACTCTATTGAAGGGCTTGGGTTCAACTAATTTGGGCTGAAACAATAACTACAATAAGAGGATGAGATGGCCATGAGGAATGATTTAGTAAAAGGGACAAAGTAATATATGACTGAAAGAGAATATATGCCATTTAGCAGACGCTTTTATCCAAAGCGACTTACAGTCATGTGTGCATACATTCTACGTATGGGTGGTCCCGGGGATCGAACCCACTACCCTGGCGTTACAAGCGCCATGCTCTACCAACTGAGCTACAAAAGTGAGTTCAACAATTGGAGAGGAGTCATAGATGTCTGTCTTCTAGTAGTTATGTGATGCATATTACACATCCTCCATGACCTTTAGCAGTGGAGTGCCATATCTCAGCTCATTTATGTCCACACATTTAATGTGATGCTACAGAAACTCGTACTCCTCTCTCTTCCCTCTCCAAAAGATGACAGAATGTTCATTGAAAAACGTAACAGAAAGCGTATCAAAAGGACAGCCAGAGAAATGGTGGGATGCGGGCATACGGTAAGTTAAGCTCCTTTCCCTTGTGTCCTTAGTCAAAGGCCTGTAGATCCCAATCACTTTCTGTTTCAGACACAGTAGGATATGACTGGTGAGTCATCCAGAACTGATGCTAGACCTGAAGAACCAACCCCCTATCGTTCCCCACGTAAAGTCCCCCCCCCCCACACGCACACACACAAGACCCCTGCCAGTGGTTTTGCATGAGTGGGATAGATGTGTGTATCCACCCTGCCGTGAGTCTCAGCTCTAGTGGGGACGGCTCATTATAGAACGGCAGCTCTTGGCAGCGAGACCAGCTATTAGTTGAGTTGACGAGGCAGACGTTGTGACGTCACAAGGACTGAGACGTCAGTGTGCCATATGATCACTGGAGACAGCTCACCTGTTTACTGTGTTGTGTGTGTGTGTGCATGCATGCTTGTATGTGTTTAGCCTAGATGATGCCCGGGAGTACAGGTAGCCTAGTCGTGGGCCAGTAACCGAAAGGTTGCTGGATCGAATCCCTGAGCTGACAAGGTAAAAATCTGTCATTATGCCCCTGAACAAGACACGGTTCCCCGGTAGGCTGTTATTGTAAGTAAGAATTTGTTCTTAACTGACTTGCCTAGTTTAAAAAAGGTGAAATATATATATATTTTTTAAAGTATCGGCATGCTGTCACACAGTTTGATGTGGCAGCATGGTGCCCTTGGTACAGGAAACCAAGTTGTCACCCCCAGTTGCTGTGAGGGACACTTTCCCTGATCCTCATTCACAGTATACTGGGTTCCACCCTGGGTGCTAGGATTCTCAAAGCGTTTGGCATAATGACATACTAGTATTATTCCTAAAGAGTGTTCATTGCCAGACACTTATTGGCATGAATTTGGTATGGTATCATGTCACTTGCTGTGAACAGAACACAACCCTGAAGTTTGCATCCTCCACACACCAACACCTGCCAGGTGTTTCTTTAGGACATCAAAAACGTTCTTACTGGGCACACCATGTCATATCAAAGATTCTAAAGGCTGTTCGTTTATTTCTCACCCAAGTGTCATCACTGCACTTTCTCCCTTAATAACACAGTTTAAAATGGTAAATTGTCCGATTTTATTTATACATTTGAAAGTGTGCTTGAATAAGTAATACTTTGACATTAGTTTGTTTGCATATTTGTTTTTTCTGCATATAAAGTTTCAACTTTTGTCTATGTTGAAAATTGGTTACCGTTTACATTCTACGGTTGAAATGTCACCCGAAAAACAACAGTTAACACCAATGACTTGTGCCAGGTCTATGCAGGTAAATGAGAACTTACTCCAAGCCTTGCTATTCAAGGAGACATGGGATGTCCAGTGAAATAAGACGGTGAAATAAGACACGCGTGAAATGATTAGGTTATGGTACCGATATTCCAGAGGAATTTTCAACCGGGATATAAAACACATAACTAACCTTGGACAAATGAACTCAATTACATATTTAAAAGCGAGTTGTCCACGACCTCAGGCTTCCCCTTGCTCCTTGTGTTGTTTATATATACAATATATGCTTGTGAGAGAGTGTGAGAGCGCATAGATGTGAGAGAGAGTGCTTGGGCATTAGGGAGCTAGAATGTAAACAGCAGGGTAGTAGTAGCTAGTTGTAGATAAACATTTGTGATAGCAGGACAACATTTTTTTTTAAGACATGTTCTACTGAACAAGGATCCTCATCATGAGTATTGGATCTGGATCAACTCGACCCGGAAAGAGAAGTGAGAAAAAGAGGTCAGTGTTGGATTTCATTACCAATGACATAACAAAAGAGGTGCATCCCGGGGGTCGCAGACGACTCGCTGATTCCAGCTTCAAGGAGTTAAGACGCAATGTGAACATGATCAAACGCAAGTTAACCCTTAGCGACCCCAAGACAAATGGCTAAAACAGAAACTCAGAACATGACCAGATCAAAAACACCTATGATCCAGAACGTTGTGTCACTTGTCACCTAACGAGAAATAAAAGATGCGTGTGTCAGCCCAGACATAATTACACACCTCTAGAGGCAGGTAGTGCCCCGAGACAACAGGGATGGGTGGATTAGAGGAAGGTCTTTTTTAATAGAGCTATGGCTGACAGGTGGTCTGGGTAATACGTAGCAGCATAGGTGGATCAATGGGTCTAGCTGTGTAAAGACCTCTATAGATTTAATCTGAACTAACTGTTTAAAGGCCCACTGTCATCACATGATCACCCCATTCACCGACCACAATCTAAATCAAAATATGGTTCAGCAAGGAGTCTGGGGAGGGGGATGGCCTGCTCTGTGTTGTTTCAATAGGCTAGAACAGTGGGAATTTTAGCATGTAAATCTTGGTGGGGCAAAAAAAAAAAAAATGTGGGATGCAAACACAACACAACACTAAAAAATACATTAATTGCCCTATACCACTGCTACACCTGGCTATCAGCGGAGCCTTGTCTGGCAGCAAAACATTCAGCCTCATTTACTGCCTTAAAAAACATATAATATATCCTCCTTTGGCTGTGTGCATGTCAAACATTACCCTAATGCAGGGTTTCCCAACCATCTCCTCTGTGACCAATATTTGTATACATGTTCTGCTGGTCCAAAGGACATTACTTCAGTAATGCATAATAGACCATTATCTGTAAGCAACTGCTAAATAGGGGGAAGGATTCTTGAGATAATATACACTGCTCAAAAAAATAAAGGGAACACTAAAATAACACATCCTAGATCTGAATGAATGAAATATTCTTATTAAATACTTTTTTCTTTACATAGTTGAATGTGCTGACAACGAAATCACACAAAAATTATCAATGTAAATCAAATTTATCAACCCATGGAGGTCTGGATTTGGAGTGACACTCAAAATTAAAGTGGAAAACCACACTACAGGCTGATCCAACTTTGTCCTTAAAACAAGTCAAAATGAGGCTCAGTTGTGTGTGTGGCCTCCACGTGCCTGTATGACCTCCCTACAATGCCTGGGCATGCTCCTGATGAGGTGGCGGATGGTCTCCTGAGGGATCTCCTCCCAGACCTGGACTAAAGCATCCGCCAACTCTTAGACAGTCTGTGGTGCAACGTGGCGTTGGTGGATGGAGCGAGACATGATGTCCCAGATTGGATTCAGGTCTGGGAACGGGCAGGCCAGTCCATAGCATCAATGCCTTACTCGTGCAGGACCTGCTGACACACTCCAGCCACATGAGGTCTAGCATTGTCTTGCATTAGGAGGAACCCAGGGCCAACCGCACCAGCATATGGACTCACAAGGGGTCTGAGGATGTCATCTCGGTACCTAATGGCAGTCAGGCTACCTCTGGCGAGCACATAGAGGGCTGTGCGGCCCCCCAAAGAAATGCCACCCCACCCCACACCATGACTGACCCACCGCCAAACCGGTCATGCTGGAGGATGTTGCAGGCAGCAGAACGTTCTCCACGGCGTCTCCAGACTGTCACGTCTGTCACGTGCTCAGTGTGAACCTGCTTTCATCTGTGAAGAGCACAGGGCACCAGTGGTGAATTTGCCAATCTTGGTGTTCTCTGGCAAATGCCAAACGTCCTGCACGGTGTTGGGCTGTAAGCACAACCCCCACCTGTGGACGTCGGGCCCTCATACCACCCTCATAGAGTCTGTTTCTGACCGTTTGAGCAGACACATGCACATTTGTGGCCTGCTGGAGGTCATTTCGCAGGGCTCTGGCAGTGCTCCTCCTGCTCCTCCTTGCACAAAGGTAGAGAGGTAGTGGTCCTGCTGCTGGGTTGTTGCCCTCCTACGGCCTCCTCCACGTCTCCTGATGTACTGGCCTGTCTCCTGGTAGCGCCTCCATGCTCTGGACACTACGCTGAAAGACACAGCAAACCTTCTTGCCACAGCTCGCATTGATGTCCCATCCTGGATGAGCTGCACTACCCGAGCCACTTGTGTGGGTTGTAGACTCCGTTTAATGCTACCACTCGAGTGAAAGCACCCCCAGCATTCAAAAGTGAACAAAACAACAGTCAGGAAGCATAGGAACTGAGAAGTGGTCTGTGGTCTCCACCTGCAGAACCACTCCTTTATTGGGGGTGTCTTGCTAATTGCCTATAATTTCCACCTGTTGTCTATCCCATTTGCACAACAGCATGTGAAATCTATTGTCAATCAGTGTTGCTTCCTAAGTGGGCAGTTTGATTTACATTTAACATTACATTTACATTTAAGTCATTTAGCAGACGCTCTTATCCAGAGCGACTTACAAATTGGTGCATTCACCTTATGACATCCAGTGGGACAGTCACTTAACAATAGTGCATCTAAAACTTAGGGGGGGTGGGGTGAGAGGGATTACTTAACCTATCCTAGGTATTCCTTAAAGAGGTGGGGTTTCAGGTGTCTCCGGAAGGTGGTGATTGACTCCGCTGTCCTGGCGTCGTGAGGGAGTTTGTTCCACCATTGGGGGGCCAGGGCAGCGAACAGTTTTGACTGGGCTGAGCGGGAGCTGTACTTCCTCAGTGGTAGGGAGGCGAGCAGGCCAGAGGTGGATGAACGCAGTGCCCTTGTTTGGGTGTAGGGCCTGATCAGAGCCTGGAGGTACTGAGGTGCCGTTCCCCTCACAGCTCCGTAGGCAAGCACCATGGTCTTGTAGCGGATGCGAGCTTCAACTGGAAGCCAGTGGAGAGAACGGAGGAGCGGGGTGACGTGAGAGAACTTGGGAAGGTTGAACACCAGACGGGCTGCGGCGTTCTGGATGAGTTGAAGGGGTTTAATGGCACAGGCAGGGAGCCCAGCCAACAGCGAGTTGCAGTAATCCAGACGGGAGATGACAAGTGCCTGGATTAGGACCTGCGCCGCTTCCTGTGTGAGGCAGGGTCGTACTCTGCGGATGTTGTAGAGCATGAACCTACAGGAACGGGCCACCGCCTTGATGTTAGTTGAGAACGACAGGGTGTTGTCCAGGATCACGCCAAGGTTCTTGGCGCTCTGGGAGGAGGACACAATGGAGTTGTCAACCGTGATGGCGAGATCATGGAACGGGCAGTCCTTCCCCGGGAGGAAGAGCAGCTCCGTCTTGCCGAGGTTCAGCTTGAGGTGGTGATCCGTCATCCACACTGATATGTCTGCCAGACATGCAGAGATGCGATTCGCCACCTGGTCATCAGAAGGGGGAAAGGAGAAGATTAATTGTGTGTCGTCTGCATAGCAATGATAAGAGAGACCATGTGAGGTTATGACAGAGCCAAGTGACTTGGTGTATAGCGAGAATAGGAGAGGGCCAAGAACAGAGCCCTGGGGGACACCAGTGGTGAGAGCGCGTGGTGAGGAGACAGATTCTCGCCACGCCACCTGGTAGGAGCGACCTGTCAGGTAGGACGCAATCCAAGCGTGGGCCGCGCCAGAGATGCCCAACTCGGAGAGGGTGGAGAGGAGGATCTGATGGTTCACAGTATCGAAGGCAGCCGATAGATCTAGAAGGATGAGAGCAGAGGAGAGAGAGTTAGCTTTAGCAGTGCGGAGCGCCTCCGTGATACAGAGGAGAGCAGTCTCAGTTGAATGACTAGTCTTGAAACCTGACTGATTTGGATCAAGAAGGTCATTCAGAGAGAGATAGCGGGAGAGCTGGCCAAGGACGGCACGTTCAAGAGTTTTGGAGAGAAAAGAAAGAAGGGATACTGGTCTGTAATTGTTGACATCGGAGGGATCGAGTGTAGGTTTTTTCAGAAGGGGTGCAACTCTCGCTCTCTTGAAGACGGAAGGGACGTAGCCAACGGTCAGGGATGAGTTGATGAGCGAGGTGAGGTAAGGGAGAAGGTCTCCGGAAATGGTCTGGAGAAGAGAGGAGGGGATAGGGTCAAGCGGGCAGGTTGTTGGGCGGCCGGCCGTCACAAGACGCGAGATTTCATCTGGAGAGAGAGGGGAGAAAGAGGTCAGAGCACAGGGTAGGGCAGTGTGAGCAGAACCAGCGGTGTCGTTTGACTTAGCAAACGAGGATCGGATGTCGTCGACCTTCTTTTCAAAATGGTTGACGAAGTCATCTGCAGAGAGGGAGGAGGGGGGAGGGGGCGGAGGATTCAGGAGGGAGGAGAAGGTGGCAAAGAGCTTCCTAGGGTTAGAGGCAGATGCTTGGAATTTAGCGTGGTAGAAAGTGGCTTTAGCAGCAGAGACAGAGGAGGAAAATGTAGAGAGGAGGGAGTGAAAGGATGCCAGGTCCGCAGGGAGGCGAGTTTTCCTCCATTTCCGCTCGGCTGCCCGGAGCCCTGTTCTGTGAGCTCGCAATGAGTCATCGAGCCACGGAGCGGGAGGGGAGGACCGAGCCGGCCTGGAGGATAGGGGACATAGAGAGTCAAGGGATGCAGAGAGGGAGGAGAGGAGGGTTGAGGAGGCAGAATCAGGAGATAGGTGGGAGAAGGTTTGAGCGGAGGGAAGAGATGATAGGATGGAAGAGGAGAGAGTAGCGGGGGAGAGAGAGCGAAGGTTGGGACGGCGCGATACCATCCGAGTAGGGGCAGTGTGGGAGGTGTTGGATGAGAGCGAGAGGGAAAAGGATACAAGGCAGTGGTCGGAGACTTGGAGGGGAGTTGCAATGAGGTTAGTGGAAGAACAGCATCTAGTAAAGATGAGGTCGAGCGTATTGCCTGCCTTGTGAGTAGGGGGGAAGGTGAGAGGGTGAGGTCAAAAGAGGAGAGGAGTGGAAAGAAGGAGGCAGAGAGGAAAGAGTCAAAGGTAGACGTGGGGAGGTTAAAGTCGCCCAGAACTGTGAGAGGTGAGCCGTCCTCAGGAAAGGAGCTTATCAAGGCATCAAGCTCATTGATGAACTCTCCGAGGGAACCTGGAGGGCGATAAATGATAAGGATGTTAAGCTTGAAAGGGCTAGTAACTGTGACAGCATGGAATTCAAAGGAGGCGATAGACAGATGGGTAAGGGGAGAAAGAGAGAATGACCACTTGGGAGAGATGAGGATCCCGGTGCCACCACCCCGCTGACCAGACGCTCTCGGGGTGTGCGAGAACACGTGGGCGGACGAAGAGAGAGCAGTAGGAGTAGCAGTGTTGTCTGTGGTGATCCATGTTTCCGTCAGTGCCAAGAAGTCGAGGGACTGGAGGGAGGCATAGGCTGAGATGAACTCTGCCTTGTTGACCGCAGATTGGCAGTTCCAGAGGCTACCGGAGACCTGGAACTCCACGTGGGTCGTGCGCGCTGGGACCACCAGAGTAGGGTGGCCGCGATTTCACAGAAGTGTGATTGACTTGGAGTTACATTGTGTTGTTTAAGTGTTCCCTTTATTTTTGTGAGCAGTGTATAACCACCTGAGCCCTTTTTGAGCCATTCCTTGGTGTGGTTGTTCCCCCAGGCAGTCATGTTCATATTGTCCCAGTGTCCATGTGTGTTCATTCACCACATGGTGAACAACACCTTTCCACACATCCTGAAACATACAATCGCAATGCATGCATTACATTTTTTTTTTGCCAGAAAGGTAAATTGCAATTGGCTCAGAACAGGGCAGCACGGCTGGCCGTTGGATGTACACAGAGTGCTAACATGAATGGTATGCATGTCAATCTCTCCTGGCTCAAAGTAGAGGAGAGATTGACTTCATCACTACATCTATGTGTGAGAGGTGTTGATTGCACCAAGCTGTCTGTTTGAAGTACTGGCACACACCCATGCATACCCCACAAGACACGCCACCAGAGGTCTCTTCACAGTCCCCCAAGTCCAGAACAGACTATGGGAGGCGCACTGTACTACATAGAGCCATGACTACATGGAATTCTATTCCACATCAAGTAACTCATGGATTTATAAAACAGATACAAATACACCTTATGGAACAGTGGGAACTGTGAAGCAACACAAACATAGACACATGCATACAAACACACGATAACATACACACTATACACACATGTACACATGGATTGTGTTATAGATAAGTGGTAGTAGAGTAGGGGCCCGAGGGCACACACTTAATATGTTGTGATATCTGTTGTGAATGTAGTGCAATGTTTTAAAGAATATTTAAGGAAGAGCTAATGGGGATCCATAATAAATACAAATACAAATACCCACTTTGCCTATTGCAGACATGATTTCAGCAACTCAGGGACAAGTGCAAGCTCACAGCTAAGCACAGTACAGTTAATACGTCATCACTAAAACATAACACGTACATGAGAGTAATAAATGAGACAAGATAAAGATGACTTACAATAAACTCCTCATATGTGTCCCCCCTTTTACAGCACCATCAAAAGTGGTTGACAACCTCCGTCGTCCACAGGATGAGTTCTGCCTGGCCTTTCATCTGTGCTGTCTTGATATGATAAGAATTCCAACACTGGAGCAACATCGTCACAGCATAAAAGTAAAACAATATATACTGTAATACCTTTTAAGTACAAACTCACTGCATGAATTTTCTTGGCCAGGTTCTTGGCTCCATGCCACATATCGAGACTGCTGTATTCTGCAGTCTTTATATTTTCCTTTCACTCGGTGTGAAAAAATATGAGAGATATATGAGAGATATACACTACCGGTCAAAAGTTTGTTAAATAACACATATGGAGTCATGTCGTAACCAAAAAAGTGTTAAACAAATCTAAATATATTTTATATTTGAGATTCTTGAAATCCTGCCTTGATGACAGCTTTGCACACTCTTGGCATTCTCTCAACCAGCTTCATGAGGTAGTCACCTGGAATGTATTTCAATTAACAGGTGTGCCTTCTTAAAAGTACATTTGTGGAATATCTTTCCTTCTTGATGCGTTTGAGCCAATCAGTTGTGTCGTGACAAGTTAGGGGTGGTGTACAGAAGATAGCTCTATTTGGTAAAATACCAAGTTCATATTATGGCAAGGACAGTTCAAATAAGCAAAGAGAAACAGCAGTCCATCATAGGCACTAGCACTCACAAACCAAGATGGTGGACTGAACACAGCAATGTAGATCACCTCAAGATGAAAACAAAATATTCAAAATAGGTAGGTTAGACTAAATATTAGCACCTCACAATCTGGTGGGTAATAACCTTCAATCTGGATAACAACACAAAACAAATCATAAGACTAGCGAAATGTTTCGACAAATATTATGAAAACAAGCAACACACAAACATGACGTGTAAGGACCAACGCTAGAGTAGAGAAGAGAGAAGCAGGTACGGGGAGTCAAACATTTAATCAGGAACAGACATGAAACAAGACAGGAACAGCTTCAGCACATGGGTATACAAGGACATATGACAATCATGCTGAAGCGGGGAACAGAGCTGGGGAACAGACAGATATAGGGGAGGTAATGACAGAGGTGATAGAGTCCAGGTGAGTCCAATAAAGGCTGATGCGCATGACGGGGGAAGGATGGTGGCAGGAGTGCGTAATGCTGGGGAGCCTTGCGGCCCTCGAGAGCCAGGGGGAAGAGCGGGGACAGGCTTGCCAGACGGAGAGTAAGACATGGGATCTCAAAAACAAAAACATGACTCTTCTACAGACACAAACAATTTAATATTTTCACCACCAGGAATGGTAAAGGTCAAAACTGATCTGTTAAAATCAATAAATGACCAACTGGGCATACTTGAACTAGTCAGTAAGGATATAAAAGAGTTGAAGGCAAGCCTCGAGATGAGTGACCAAAAAGCTGAAACATTGGAGAAAGACACAAATGAGCTAAAAGGGACAGTGAATAAGATTGAAACCAAATTGAATGAATTTAAAAAGGAGAACACCGTTCTGAGAGAAGCCTTACTTGACATACAGACTAGATCCATGAGAGATAATCTGGTACTTACAGGTATCCAAGAGAAAGAAGAAGAAGTTCCTGAATGTGTAGTTAGAGAGTTCCTCCTTTTAGCCCTTCAGATCCCACGCAAAGCTATCGCTTCCATCAAAGGTATGAACATCCAAATTTGCTTTCTTTAAAGATAAAATAATGGTTAAAAGCCTGGGTAAAAGACTTGCTGGCTCGGAAATAGGCATGAATGACCAGTCCCTAAAGGATATTGCAGAACGGCGCAAAGTTCTGTAACCAATTTTCAAGGACAATAGATTAAAGGGGAAACTCGTAGCTCTTGTAGTCGAAAAACTGTATATTGATAACCAATTTTTCAGAGACACAAAGACTACTCCATGGCTATTCTAAAAATTACATAATCCTTTTGGAGGCAAACATTGAAACACACAATTCTAGCCATGTTATGGATTGTAATAATACAAAATATATATATTGCTTTCTATCTATCTTCAAATATAACTAATTGGAACACAAAAGCACTAATTCAACATGGTGGAGATAAGAACACAGCAGACAGAAGGCACAGTATGTGTGGATGTATTGAGATGGATGGTGTGGTGTGTGTTTTTGGTGTTCCGGAAAGTGTGGCTGTCACGCCCTGGCCATATAGAGGCTTTTATTCTTTTATTTTGGGTAGGCCAGGGTGTGACTAGGGTGGGCAGTCTAGTTTCTTTATTTCTATGGTTTCTGTTTCTATGTTTTGACTGGGTATGGTTCTCAATCAGGGACAGTTGTCTATCGTTGTCTCTGATTGGGAATCATACTTAGGCAGCCCTTTTCCCTTTTTGTATTTGTGGGTAGTTGTCTTTGTTAGTGGCCTGTAAAGCCCTAGTAAGCTTCACGGTCATTTTTGTTGTTTCTTGTTTTTGTTGGCGACATTCAAAATAAAAAGAAATGTACGCTCACTACGCTGAACTTAGGTCCGGTCATTTCCCTGACGACGGACGTGACTTTAAGTGAGTGAGAAAGGAAATGGTTGCATATCCCAGAACCAATGTATGTCTGTGAGGTTTTGAGAGAGCTTTCAATTTTGTGCAGATTTGTGCAGACCTTTTATAATGAATTATACATCTTATTTATTTAATTATTGTCCTATCATGGTGGAACAGCATTTTAAAATAAATTATACATCTAATTATTTTTTTATGGTCCTATATTGATGGAACGGTCCACAACCCTATACCATAGACACCCACCTGAACGACCCAGATACTAAGGAGAAGTCCCTATCTGTTTTATGGGCCTGCTGTAAGCTGCCTGTATGTGGCCAAAATATGGTCAGAGACCTTCTAGAGCAGCACCGCCCCCTCAGGATTCTGAGCTTGCCTGGCAGGGTTGGTCCTGCAAAGCCAGAGCCCCCTGATGGGAAAGCATAATATACAAGGAAATTCTCAAAGCTGCTAATGAAAACATTGATGATCTTGTACCTAGCAGGTAGGGATTCCGGTGGGGTGCCCGCACCCAGGCACTGGCAGTGCTGGCAACACTGACTGCAGTAACCTATGGGGAGGGGGTTACACTCGGACTTTCAGAGAGAGGGCATATTATTGTGGCCATTGTGCACAAAATCAAAGGTCTGATTGCATGGAGATGCTTGGGAATATGGTCACAACGGGGGACCATGTGTGGATGTTTCAGGGGAATGGGGCACAAGTCGGAAGTTTACCTCAGCCAAGTACATTTAAACTCCGTTTTTCACAATTCCTGACATTTAATCCTAGTAAAAATTCCCTGTCTTAAGTCAGTTAGGATCACCACTTTATTTTAAGAATGTGAAATGTCAGAATAATAGTAGAGAGAATGATTTATGTCAGGTTTTATTTCTTTCATCACATTCTCAGTGGGTCAGAAGTTTACATACACTCAATTAGTATTTGGTAACAGTGCCATTAAATTGTTTAACTTGGGTCAAACATTTCTGGTAGCCTTCCACAAGCTTCCCACAATATGTTGGGTGAATTTTGGCCCATTCCTCTTGACAGAGCTGGTGTAACTGGGTCAGATTTGTAGGCCTCCTTACTCGCACACGCTTTTTCAGTTCTGCCCACAAATTTTCTATAGGATTGAGGTCAGGGCTTTCTGATGGCCACTCCAATAACTTGACTTTGTTGTCCTTAAGCCATTTAGCCACAACTTTGGAAGTATGCTTGGGGTCTTTGTCCATTTGGAAGACCCATTTGCAACCAAGCTTTAACTTCCTGACTGATGTCTTGAGATGTTGCTTCAATATATCCACATAATTTTCCATCCTCATGACGCCATCTTTTTTGTGAAGTGCACCAGTCCCTCCTGCAGCAAAGTACCCCCACAACATGATGCTGCCACCCCGTGCTTCACGGTTGGGATGGTGTTCATCGGCTTGCAAGCATCCCCCTTTTTCCTGCAAACATAATGATGGTCATTATGGCCAAACAGTTCTATTTTTGTTTCATCAGACCAGAAGACATTTTTCTAAAAAGTACGATCTTTGTTCCCATGTGCAGCTGCAAACCGTAGTCTGGCTTTTTTTCTGGTGATTTTGGAGCAGTGGCTTCTGCCTTGCTGAGTGGCATTTCAGGTTATGTTGATATAGAACTCGTTTTTACTGTGGATATAGATACTTTTGTACCTGTTTCCTCCAGCATCTTCACAAGGTGCTTTGCTGATGTTCTGGAATTGATTTGCACTTTTCGCACCAAAGTACGTTCATCTCTAGGAGACAGAACGCGTCTCCTTCCTGAGCGGTATGAAGGCTGCGTGGTCCCATGGTGTTCATACTTGCATACTACTTTTTGTACAGATGAACTTGGTACCTTCAGGAGTTTGGAAATTGCTCCCAAGGATGAACCAGACTTGTTTGGAGGTCTACATGTTTATTTCTGAGGTCTTGGTTAATTGGATTTTTAATTTGGATTTTCCCATGATGTCAAGCAAAGAGGCACTGAGTTTGAAGGTAGGCCTTGAAAATACATCCACAGGTAAAATGATGTAAATTAGCCTATCAGAAGCTGCTAAAGCCATGACTTAATTTTCTGGAATTTTCCAAGCTGTTTATTAAAGGCACAGTCAACTTAGGGTATGTAAACTTTTGACCCACTGGAATTATGATACAGTGAATTATAAGTGAAAGAATCTGTCCGTAAACAATTGTTGGAAAAATTACTTGTGTCATGCTCAAAGTAGATGTCCTAACCAACTTGCCAAAACTATAGTTTGTTAACAAGAAATTTGTGGAGTGGTTGAAAAATGAGTTTTAATGACTCCAGCCTAAGTATATGTAAACTTCCGACTTCAACTGTATATCTGACCTCCATCACCCCGGACATGACAATGGTTAATCAAATCACCCCAGTGTGTGTGTGTATCCCACAACTGTTACAAGGAAGTTAAAGATGTTAGGAACAATATAGGATGAGTCAAAATAATTGTTTGCTAAAATAATAATTGCTTGCCATAATGTAGTTTTGGTAATGGTGAGACTGGTGAGAGGTAAAATTAATTTGCATAAACTCCTTACATTACCACAAATATTAATGGCTAATTATAGAAAATAAGATAAACAAAATTTAAAATAAATAAATATATATATATATACAAATCAAGGTGAGGGCGATGGAAATGCATTTGGCGGTTGATCTGCTTCTGTGCTATGGGTGGCACTGTGTGCTCTTTTCGAGGGATGGTTCCTGGTCCACCCGGGGCCATGGGATCCGGGGGGTCGTGGGTGGTCTGCCGGGCATTGGGATGGGTTTTAGCGGGTGGAATAGTGGGGACCAATTGGAGGTTTACTTAGTAGCAATGCAAATATCATGGTACAGCTACTCAATCATCATGTTACTTTTTAATGGTACGTTTACAAACATATATTATGATAAATAGAATTGAAACTTGTCTCATTATGGTAAAGAATCTCAAATAAAGAATGAAATTGAAGAATCTGAAGTATAAAATCTATTTTTATTTGTTTAACACTTTTTTTTGGTTACTACATGATTCCATATGTGTTATTTCGTAGTTATTTCGTAGTATTCTACAATGTAGAAAATGGTCAAAATAAAGAAAAACCCTTGAATGAGTAGGTGTTCTAAAACCTTTGACCGGTACTGTATATTTGCAGTGCGTTTGGAAAGTTTCCAGACCCCTTGACTTTTTTCACATTTTGCCTTGTTCTAAAATGGATTAAACACATTTTTGTCCTCAACAATCTACACACAATACCCCATAATGATGCAGCAAAAACCGTTTTTATACATTTCTGCTAATTTATTACAAATTAAAAACAGAAATACCTAAGTATTCAGACCTTTAACTATGAGACACAAAATTGAGCTCATGTGCATCCTGTTTCCATTGATCATCCTTGAGACGTTGCAACATTATAATTGGAGTCCACCTGAGGTAAATTAAATTGATTGGACATGATCTGGAAAGGTACACACCTGTCTATATAAGGTCCCACAGTTGACAGTGCATGTCAGAGCAGAAACCTTGGTCAGGGAGAAGGGCCTTGGTCAGGGAGGTGACCAAGAATCCAATGGTCACTCTGAGTTCACAGAGTTCCTCTGTGGAGATGGGAGAACCTTTCAGAAGGACAACCATCTCTGCAGCACTCCCCCAATCAGGCCTTTATTGTGGGGTGGCCAGATGGAAGCGTTTTCTCAGTAAAAGACACATGACAGCCCTCTTTGAGTTTGACAAAATTCACCTAAAGTACTCTCAGACCATGAGAAACAAGATTATCTGGTATGATGAAACCAAGGTTTAACTCTTTAGGCTGAATGCCAAGTGTCACATCTATAGGAAACCTGGCACCATCCCTACGGTGAAGCATGGTGGTGGCAGCATCATGCTATGGGGATGCTTTTCAGTGGTAGGGACTGGGAGACTAGTCAGGATCGAGGGAAAGCAAAGTACAGAGAGATCCGAGCCATCGGGACCTCAGACTGAGGCGAAGGTTCACCATCCAACAGGACAATGACCCTAAGTACACAGCCAAGAAAATGCAGGAGTGGCTTCGTGGACAAGTCTCTTAATGTCCCTAAGTGGCCCAGCCAGAGCCCGGACTTGAACCCGATCGAACATCTCTGGAGAGACCTGAAATAGTTGTGCAGCGACGCTCCCCATCCAATCTGACAGAGCTTGAGAGGATCTGCAGAGAAGAATGGAAGAAACACCTGAAATACAGGTGTGCCAAGCTTATAGCATCATACCCAAGAAAACTCAAGGCTTTAATCGCTGCCAAAGGTGCTTCAACAAAGTACTGAGTAAAGGGTCAGAATACTAATGTAAATGTGATATTTCAGTTTTTATTGTTAATAAAATATCAAACATTTCTAAAAACGAGTTTTTGCTTTGTTATTATGGGGTATTGTTTGTAGGTTGATGAGGGTGAAAAAATAATTTATTCCATTTTAGAAGAAAGCTGTAATGTTTATTTTTCACGATTATGCCTGTATAGTTCTTTATTTTGTATTATTGCTAGATATTACTGAACTATTGGAGCTAAAAACACAAGCATTTCACTGCACCTGCGCTACCCCCAAAAAGTTCCAAGGTTGATCGAATCCTTGCTTTCACTACAATAGCAGTGTCTTTTTAAATCCTGCCTAAAAAAATGCAGTTTCTTTATTGGCTGTAATTATTTAAAATGTCAGTCAATGACAAGAGACGAATAAACAGTCAATCTGTAATTACCGATGTTAGTTGGTAGTAGATGCCATGTAGAAACCGGGTTCACACACACTCTCAGGGGAATCCCATCCCATGGGGTTTGAAGTATCACTATTTGACCATTGTTATCAAGCTAAACTCTGGCAGTTGTTTTTGAGGCTTTATTACAACAGTATGGTTGAGACTGACTGCAACATGGCCACAACCCTGAATGTGCACTCATGGCAAAAGACAAAGTAACACAAATACAGGAGATAGCAAACCACAGTTCTCATCGAGCCTGAATTCATTCAACACAAGGCAACACACAGCAGAAGATTCCCTTTCCGCTCCTCAGCTGATATCACAGCTTCAAACTGAGGTGAATTATTTTTTTAGAGAAAAAGACGTGTTTATCTCTGCACTCCTTCCCTGATGATAGCAACAGGACTGAACTGTGTGTCTGTGGCTCTTCAGTAATGTCCCACAGGGGCTTGGGCACCATGACCAATTATACTCCTCTACTCTCCACAGCCCAATCGATGAGCAGCCACTGGCCAAAGACTGTGATAATTGCGTGGGCACCCTGTTGCTTCTGCTGTATTTAGTGCAGATTGTCCAGATGAGAGGACTGAAATTGAAGATAGGTGCTATGTGTAGTGGCTCTCTCTGAAGTACATCCTCTCTGCTGACGAGAGCTGAAACATTGGAATGGCCTTGATTCTGTATTGCTATCGACTTTGAAGGTGTAGACAGGCAGTGTTATTTCCTTTGGTTGACATGATCCCAAATCTATTGTTGTAGCCATTGTGGTACAATTAAGCCCAGTTAATTGTATATTGAAATATGTCTTGCAGAGTAAATACTACTTCAGAGGATTTAAATCGGTTTTAAAGGAGCAGAGTAGAACAGAGAGCGGAAGGATCATCGTTAAACTCCTCTCAGGTAGCTAACAGCAAGAAGCATACGGCTGAGACGTGTTCGGTTCTGATTAGGAAGATACTGGTTTCGTTAAACTTCCATTTCCCTCCAAGAGTGACTGAATATATTTTTGTAGATCCGAGTAACAACAAAAGGAAGATAAACTTTCCACTGATTATAAAAAGTGGTGTCTCTCTTGTGTCTTACCTCCTGATACATACAATAGATGTCATTTACGTCAAAGCACTGAGTTGGTATATCTTTCTACATATGGCCAGTGGCGATTTTAGCATGTAAATCTTGGTGGGGCAAACTCCCTACATTTTTTTGAGATGCATGAAAGCAAAGCCACTACAGAACACAATACAACACTAAACAATACATCAATTGCACTATAACAGTAACAAACAGTGCCCACAAACTGTTAGGGCCTACATACAGCTGTCCCAACAGCAGAGCTTTCTTTTCAGCACCATGGAGTGAATCCTTATGTCACGTAGAGTAGGCCAGAAGGCTAAACTGGATAACCTAACCTCTATCAAAATAAAAAGATGGCGGAGCCGCAAAAGTTCTTCTGTGCAAAGGTGTTTATTTACAAGTGATTCCGGAACAAAAAACAACAGTACTGCCATCACCGTCTACCTTATGGGACAGCTTAAAAACAATGCTGCCCCATCCACAGCTCAATCCAAAAATGCCTCTCGATGACTGAAAGAGAGGCTCCTTTTGTAGGGCTAGCCCCTCCCCTCAGAACAATTAACCCTGGTTAATTAATCAATTAACAATACAAACCTACATTTCCATGAACTAAACATACTAAAGGATATACATTGCAACACGGTTTTAAACAATATCACAACATAACATTTACAACATTACATCACTACTGACAATATCTTTCAATATGCCCATATGCATTAATGAGCCATTTGGGACAGGCACTATAAAGCCAACCCAATTCCCTTAGCTCGGGTCCTTTTCCAGCATACCCAGAAGCTACAGAGATGGGAGGAGAGGAACAGAACAAACAAACAATCAATGCGCTCATCCACAACATTGATAAGTATAATAATTATTGTATCTCTCAAATATGAACATTGACAAATGTGAAATGCATGCACCAAGACAGAAGTTAATTTGTGTGTCGACCCACATTGTTAACTTATCTTATAATGGCGCAGGGAGGAGTGATGAATATGTGTGTGCGTTAAAGAACCAAATGCTGCCCGCGGCCAGTGACGGACTTCTACATCACACCTTATCACTGCTACACCTGGCTATAAGCGGAGCCTTCTCTGGCATCGAAACAGTTCATTCAGCCTGCCTTTAAAAGAAACATAGCTGATATGGTTAACTTGCTTAAACAAATGTGGCATCTACTGGCAATTGAGATGCACAAACTATAGCATAATGGGACAACAAGCGGATAAGAGGCAATCCGTAAGTTTGATTAAGACATTCATGAGCAAGCTAGGATGGACGTAGTCAATATAACCATTTGTTCAGCACTTTTGAAATGTACAGCCACAGAACATGTGTCATGCAGGTGAATGAGGACCCAAAAGCGACTTGGCGAAAACAGAGTATTTAATCCAGAATAAACTTTACAAAACAAAAAGCATAATACTACACGTAAAGACAAGAACAGACTGGAGACTTGATCGAGAACTGCAGGTTGCCTCGGGAAGGCACTTGAACCTAGCAGACTCAGACACCTGCTCACCACGCAGCATCTGAGGGAAACACGACACGACAGGGCAAAACATTGACACAGCACGGTGAATTATAAATGAGGATCCGACAGGGCAGGTACGGGAAACAAGGAGTGAAATAGGGACTCTAATCAGGGAAAAGGATCGGGAACAGGTGTGGGAAGACTAAATGATGATTAGGGGAATAGGAACAGCTGGGAGCAGGAACGGAACGATAGAGAGAAGAGAGAGCGAGAGAGTGAGAGAGGGAGGGGGAGAGAGAGGGATAGAAAGAGGGAAAGAACCTAATAAGACCAGCAGAGGGAAACGAATAGAATGGGAAGCACAGGGACAAGACAAGATAATAAATGACAAAACATGACAGTACCCCCACTCACCGAGCGCCTCCTGGCGCACTCGAGGAGGAATCCTGGCGGCAACGGAGGAAATCATCAATGAGTGAACGGTCCAGCACGTCCCGAGACGGAACCCAACTCCTCTCCTCAGGACCGTAACCCTCCCAATCCACTAAGTATTGGTGACCCCGTCCCCGAGAACGCATGTCCATGATCTTATGTACCTTGTAAATAGGTGCGCTCTCGACAAGGACGGGAGGGGGGAGGGAAGACGAACGGGGTGCGAAGAAAGGGCTTAACACAGGAGACATGGAAGACAGGATGGACGCGACGAAGATGTCGCGGAAGAAGCAGTCGCACAGCGACAGGATTGACGACCTGGGAGACACGGAACGGACCAATGAACCGCGGAGTCAACTTACGAGAAGCTGTCGTAAGAGGAAGGTTGCGAGTGGAAAGCCACACTCTCTGGCCGCAACAATACCTAGGACTCTTAATCCTGCGTTTATTGGCGGCTCTCACAGTCTGTGCCCTGTAGCGGCAAAGTGCAGACCTCACCCTCCTCCAGGTGCGCTCACAACGTTGGACAAACGCTTGAGCGGAGGGAACGCTGGACTCGGCAAGCTGGGAAGAGAATAGAGGAGGCTGGTAACCCAGACTACTCTGAAACGGAGATAACCCGGTAGCAGACGAAGGAAGCGAGTTGTGAGCGTATTCTGCCCAGGGGAGCTGTTCTGCCCAAGACGCAGGGTTTCTGAAAGAAAGGCTGCGTATATGCGACCAATCGTCTGATTGGCCCTCTCTGCTTGACCGTTAGACTGGGGATGAAACCCGGAAGAGAGACTGACGGACGCACCAATCAAACGACAGAACTCCCTCCAAAACTGTGATGTGAATTGCGGGCCTCTGTCTGAAACGGCGTCTAACGGGAGGCCATGAATTCTGAACACATTCTCGATAATGATTTGTGCCGTCTCCTTAGCGGAAGGAAGTTTAGCGAGGGGAATGAAATGTGCCGCCTTAGAGAACCTATCGACAACCGTAAGAATCACAGTCTTCCCCGCAGACAAAGGCAGACCGGTAATGAAGTCTAGGGCGATGTGAGACCATGGTCGAGAAGGAATGGGGAGCGGTCTGAGACGACCGGCAGGAGGAGAGTTACCCGACTTAGTCTGCGCGCAGTCCGAACAAGCAGCCACGAAACGGCGCGTGTCACGCTCCTGAGTCGGCCACCAAAATCGCTGGCGAATAGACGCAAGAGTGCCTCGAACACCGGGATGACCAGCTAACTTGGCAGAGTGAGCCCACTGAAGAACAGCCAGACGAGTGGAAACAGGAACGAAAAGGAGGTTACTAGGACAAGCGCGCGGCGACGCAGTGTGCGTGAGTGCTTGCTTAACCTGTCTTTCAATTCCCCAGACTGTCAACCCGACAACACGCCCATAAGGAAGAATCCCCTCGGGATCAGTAGAAGCCACAGAAGAACTAAACAGACGGGATAAGGCATCAGGCTTGGTGTTCTTGCTACCCGGACGGTAAGAAATCACAAACTCGAAACGAGCGAAAAACAACGCCCAACGAGCTTGACGGGCATTAAGTCGTTTGGCAGAACGGATGTACTCAAGGTTCTTATGGTCTGTCCAAACGACAAAAGGAACGGTCGCCCCCTCCAACCACTGTCGCCATTCGCCTAGGGCTAAGCGGATGGCGAGCAGTTCACGGTTACCCACATCATAGTTGCGCTCAGATGGCGACAGGCGATGAGAAAAATAAGCGCAAGGATGAACCTTATCGTCAGACTGGAAGCGCTGGGATAGAATGGCTCCCACGCCTACCTCTGAAGCGTCAACCTCGACAATGAATTGTCTAGTGACGTCAGGAGTAACGAGGATAGGAGCGGACGTAAAACGTTCTTTTAGAAGATCAAAAGCTCCCTGGGCGGAACCGGACCACTTAAAACATGTCTTGACAGAAGTAAGAGCTGTGAGAGGGGCAGCAACTTGACCGAAATTACGAATGAAACGCCGATAGAAATTAGCGAAACCTAAAAAGCACTGCAACTCGACACGTGACCTTGGAACGGGCCAATCACTGACAGCTTGGACCTTAGCGGAATCCATCTGAATGCCTTCAGCGGAAATAACGGAACCGAGAAAAGTAACGGAGGAGACATGAAAAGAACACTTCTCAGCCTTTACGTAGAGACAATTCTCTAAAAGGCGCTGTAGAACACGTCGAACGTGCTGAACATGAATCTCGAGTGACGGTGAAAAAATCAGGATATCGTCAAGATAGACAAAAACAAAGATGTTCAGCATGTCTCTCAGAACATCATTAACTAATGCCTGAAAAACAGCTGGCGCATTGGCGAGACCAAACGGCAGAACCCGGTACTCAAAATGCCCTAACGGAGTGTTAAACGCCGTTTTCCACTCGTCCCCCTCTCTGATGCGCACGAGATGGTAAGCGTTACGAAGGTCCAACTTAGTAAAGCACCTGGCTCCCTGCAGAATCTCGAAGGCTGATGACATAAGGGGAAGCGGATAACGATTCTTAACCGTTATGTCATTCAGCCCTCGATAATCCACGCAGGGGCGCAGAGTACCCTCCTTCTTCTTAACAAAAAGAACCCCGCCCCGGCCGGAGAGGAAGAAGGCACTATGGTACCGGCGTCAAGAGACACAGATAAATAATCCTCGAGAGCCTTACGTTCGGGAGCCGACAGAGAGTATAGTCTACCCCGAGGAGGAGTGGTCCCCGGAAGGAGATCAATACTACAATCATACGACCGGTGAGGAGGAAGGGAGTTGGCTCGGGACCGACTGAAGACCGTGCGCAGATCATGATATTCCTCCGGCACTCCTGTCAAATCGCCAGGTTCCTCCTGAGAAGTGGGGACAGAAGAAATGGGAGGGATGGCAGACATTAAGCACTTCACATGACAAGATACGTTCCAGGATAGGATAGAATTACAAGACCAATTAATAGAAGGATTATGACATACTAGCCAGGGATGACCCAAAACAACAGGTGTGAAAGGTGAATGAAAAATCAAAAAAGAAATAGTCTCACTGTGGTTACCAGATACTGTGAGAGTTAAAGGTAGTGTCTCAAATTTGATACTGGGAAGATGACTACCATCTAAGGCAAACATGGGCGTAGGCTTGTCTAACTGTCTGAAAGGAATGTTATGTTTCCGAACCCATGCTTCGTCCATGAAACAACCCTCAGCCCCAGAGTCAATCAAGGCACTGCATGTAGCACCCGAACCGGTCCAGCGTAGATGGACCGACATAGTAGTACAAGATCTAGATGAAGAGACCTGAGTAGTAGCGCTCACCAGTAGCCCTCCGCTTACTGATGGGCTCTGGCCTCTTACTGGACATGAATTAACAAAATGTCCATCAAATCCGCAATAGAGGCACAGGCGGTTGGTGATCCTCCGTTCCCTCTCCTTAGTCGAGATGCGAATCCCTCCCAGCTGCATGGGCTCAGTCTCAGAGCCAGAGGAGGGAGATGGTTGCGATGCGGAGCAGGGAAACACCGTTGATGCGAGCTCTCTTCCACGAGCCTGGTGACGAAGATCTACCCGTCGTTCTATGCGGATGGCGAGAGCAATCAAAGAGTCCACACAGGAAGGAACCTCCCGAGAGAGAATCTCATCTTTTACCACTGTGTGGAGTCCCTCCAGAAAACGAGCGAGCAGCGCCGGCTCGTTCCAGTCACTAGAGGCAGCAAGAGTACGAAACTCTATAGAGTAATCCGTTATGGATCGATCACCTTGGCATAGGGAAGCCAGGACCCTAGAAGCCTCCCCACCAAAAACTGAACGGTCAAAAACCCGAATCATCTCCTCTTTAAAGTTCTGGTAATTGTTAGAACAATCAGCCCTTGCCTCCCAGATAGCTGTGCCCCACTCTCGGGCCCGGCCAGTAAGGAGTGAAATGACGTAAGCAACCCGAGCTCTCTCTCTAGAGTATGTGTTGGGTTGGAGAGAGAACACAATCTCACACTGGGTGAGAAAGGAGCGGCACTCAGTGGGCTGCCCGGAGTAGCAAGGTGGGTTATTAACCCTAGGTTCTGGAGGCTCGGCAGGCCAGGAAGTAACAGGTGGCACGAGACGAAGACTCTGGAACTGTCCAGAGAGGTCGGAAACCTGAGCGGCCAGGTTCTCCACGGCATGGCGAGCAGCAGACAATTCCTGCTCGTGTCTGCCGAGCATGGCTCCTTGGATCTCGACGGCAGTGTTACGAGCGTCTGTAGTCGCTGGGTCCATTCCTCGGTCGGATCCTTCTGTCATGCAGGTGAATGAGGACCCAAAAGCGACTTGGCGAAAACAGAGTATTTAATCCAGAATAAACTTTACAAAACAAAAAGCATAATACTACACGTAAAGACAAGAACAGACTGGAGACTTGATCGAGAACTGCAGGTTGCCTCGGGAAGGCACTTGAACCTAGCAGACTCAGACACCTGCTCACCACGCAGCATCTGAGGGAAACACGACACGACAGGGCAAAACATTGACACAGCACGGTGAATTATAAATGAGGATCCGACAGGGCAGGTACGGGAAACAAGGAGTGAAATAGGGACTCTAATCAGGGAAAAGGATCGGGAACAGGTGTGGGAAGACTAAATGATGATTAGGGGAATAGGAACAGCTGGGAGCAGGAACGGAACGATAGAGAGAAGAGAGAGCGAGAGAGTGAGAGAGGGAGGGGGAGAGAGAGGGATAGAAAGAGGGAAAGAACCTAATAAGACCAGCAGAGGGAAACGAATAGAATGGGAAGCACAGGGACAAGACAAGATAATAAATGACAAAACATGACAGTACCCCCACTCACCGAGCGCCTCCTGGCGCACTCGAGGAGGAATCCTGGCGGCAACGGAGGAAATCATCAATGAGTGAACGGTCCAGCACGTCCCGAGACGGAACCCAACTCCTCTCCTCAGGACCGTAACCCTCCCAATCCACTAAGTATTGGTGACCCCGTCCCCGAGAACGCATGTCCATGATCTTATGTACCTTGTAAATAGGTGCGCTCTCGACAAGGACGGGAGGGGGGAGGGAAGACGAACGGGGGTGCGAAGAAAGGGCTTAACACAGGAGACATGGAAGACAGGATGGACGCGACGAAGATGTCGCGGAAGAAGCAGTCGCACAGCGACAGGATTGACGACCTGGGAGACACGGAACGGACCAATGAACCGCGGAGTCAACTTACGAGAAGCTGTCGTAAGAGGAAGGTTGCGAGTGGAAAGCCACACTCTCTGGCCGCAACAATACCTAGGACTCTTAATCCTGCGTTTATTGGCGGCTCTCACAGTCTGTGCCCTGTAGCGGCAAAGTGCAGACCTCACCCTCCTCCAGGTGCGCTCACAACGTTGGACAAACGCTTGAGCGGAGGGAACGCTGGACTCGGCAAGCTGGGAAGAGAATAGAGGAGGCTGGTAACCCAGACTACTCTGAAACGGAGATAACCCGGTAGCAGACGAAGGAAGCGAGTTGTGAGCGTATTCTGCCCAGGGGAGCTGTTCTGCCCAAGACGCAGGGTTTCTGAAAGAAAGGCTGCGTAGTATGCGACCAATCGTCTGATTGGCCCTCTCTGCTTGACCGTTAGACTGGGGATGAAACCCGGAAGAGAGACTGACGGACGCACCAATCAAACGACAGAACTCCCTCCAAAACTGTGACGTGAATTGCGGGCCTCTGTCTGAAACGGCGTCTAACGGGAGGCCATGAATTCTGAACACATTCTCGATAATGATTTGTGCCGTCTCCTTAGCGGAAGGAAGTTTAGCGAGGGGAATGAAATGTGCCGCCTTAGAGAACCTATCGACAACCGTAAGAATCACAGTCTTCCCCGCAGACAAAGGCAGACCGGTAATGAAGTCTAAATGATGATTAGGGGAATAGGAACAGCTGGGAGCAGGAACGGAACGATAGAGAGAAGAGAGAGCGAGAGAGTGAGAGAGGGAGGGGGAGAGAGAGGGATAGAAAGAGGGAAAGAACCTAATAAGACCAGCAGAGGGAAACGAATAGAATGGGAAGCACAGGGACAAGACAAGATAATAAATGACAAAACATGACAACATGGGCCATTCTTACAGTATTCTCCCTGTATACCAAGTCAGAACGTAGGATAAATGAAGGGGGTAAATAAGCAGAAAATGAAAGCTCTTACAGTATTCAATGATTACATTTCTCTAAAACAGGCTGTAGGCTATATGTGCACCACCATGTCAGAACAGTAGGCTTATGAGGGGGAAAGGGACCAAATGATTAAGGTGAGGCACATGGGCTACTAACAGCTTACTACACAACATACATGTAGTATTACTTTCTTAGCTACAGTATACACTACAATTCAAAAGTTTGGAGTCACTTAGAAATGTCCTTTTTTTATATAAAGAAAAGCACTTTTTTTTGTCCATTTAAAATAATATAAAATTGATCCGAAATACAGTGTAGACATTGTTAATGTTGTAAATGACTATTGTAGCTGGAAACAGCAGATTTTTAATGGAATATCTACATAGGCGTACAGAGGCTCATTATCAGCAACCATCACTCCTGTGTTCCAATGGCACGTTGTGTTAGCTCATCCAAGTTGATCATTTTAAAAGGCTAATTGATCATTATTAAAACCTTTTGCAATAATGTTAGCACAGCTGAAAACTGTTGTACTGATTAAAGAAGCAATAAAACTGGACTTCTTTAGACTAGTTTGTGGGTTCGATTAAAGGCTCAAAATGGCCAGAAACAAAGGAGTTTCTTCTGAAGCTCGTCAGTCTATTCTTGTTCTGAGAAATGAAGGCTATTCCATGCGAGAAATTGCCAAGAAACTGAAGATCTCATACAACGCTGTGTACTACTCCCCCAGAACAGTGCAAACCGTCTCTAAGCAGAATAGAAAGAGGAGTGAGAGGCCCCGGTGCACAACTGAGCAAGAGGACAAGTACATTAGAGTGTCTAGTTTGAGAAACAGACGCCTCGCAAGTCCTCAACTGGCAGCTTTATTAAATAGTACCTGCAAAACACCAGTCTCAACATCAACAGTAAAGAGGCGACTCCGGGATGCTGCCCTTGTTCCCCTGTCCAGTGTCTGTGTTATTTTGCCCATCTAAATTGCTTATTTTTATTGTACAGTGAGATATGACTTTTTCTTTGCAACTGCCTAGAACCAAAAATCTCAAATTTGGACTAATCAGACCAAAGGACAGATTTCCATTGGGCTAATGTCTATTGTTTCTTGGCCCTAGCAAGTCTCTTCTTATTATTGGTGTCCTTTAGTAGCGGTTTCTTTGCAGCAATTAGAACATGAATGCCTGATTCAGACAGTCTCCTCTGAACACTTGATATTGAGATGTGTCTGTTACTTGAACTCTGTGAAGCATTTATTATGGCTGCAATTTCTGAAGCTGGTAATTCTAATGAACTTGTCCTCTACAGCAGAAGTAACTCGGGTCTTCCTTTCCTGTGGCGGTATTTATGAGACACAAATTAACTTTTAAAAAGGCACACCTGTTAATTGAATTGTAGAAAACAGTAAAAAAAAATAAAGCAAAACCCTGGAAAGAGTAGTTGTGTCCAAACCTTTTACTGGTACTGTACGTAAATGTCATGTTTATGTTTTTATTTTTAATAAATGTGCAAACATTTCTAAAAACCTGTTTTTGCCTTGTCATTATGGGGCATTGTATGTGGATGTATGAGAAAATACAAGCAATTCAACAACAAGAGCACCTCCTCCCAGCTGCCCACTGCACTGAGGCTAGGGAACACGGTCACCACCGACAAATCCATGATTATCGAAAACTTCAACAAGCATTTCTCAACGGCTGGCCATGCCTTCCGCCTGGCTACTCCTACCTCGGCCAACAGCCCCGGCCCCCCTGCAGCTCCTCGCCCAAGCCTCTCCAGGTTCTCCTTTACCCAAATCCAGATAGCAGATATTCTGAAAGAGCTGCAAAACCTGGACCCGTATAAATCAGCTGGGCTTGACAATCTGGACCCTCTATTTCTGAAACTATCCGCCGCCATTGTCGCAACCCCTATTACCAGCCTGTTCAACCTCTCTTTCATATCGTCTGAGATCCCCAAGGACTGGAAAGCTGCCGCAGTCATCCCCTTTTTCAAAGGGGGTGACACCCTGGACCCAAACTGTTACAGACCTATATCCATCCTGCCCTGCCTATCTAAGGTCTTCGAAAGCCAAGTCAACAAACAGGTGACTGACCATCTCGAATCCCACCGTACCTTCTCCGCTATGCAATCTGGTTTCCGAGCCGGTCACGGGTGCACCTCAGCCACACTCAAGGTACTAAACGACATCATAACCGCCATCGATAAAAGACAGTACTGTGCAGCAGTCTTCATCGACCTTGCCAAGGCTTTCGACTCTGTCAATCACCATATTCTTATCGGCAGACTCAGTAGCCTCGGTTTTTCGGATGACTGCCTTGCCTGGTTCACCAATTACTTTGCAGACAGAGTTCAGTGTGTCAAATCGGAGGGCATGTTGTCCGGTCCTCTGGCAGTCTCTATGGGGGTGCCACAGGGTTCAATTCTCGGGCCGACTCTTTTCTCTGTATATATCAATGATGTTGCTCTTGCTGCGGGCGATTCCCTGATCCACCTCTACGCAGACGACACCATTCTATACACTTTCGGCCCGTCATTGGACACTGTGCTATCTAACCTCCAATCGAGCTTCAATGCCATACAACACTCCTTCCGTGGCCTCCAACTGCTCTTAAACGCTAGTAAAACCAAATGCATGCTTTTCAACCGATCGCTGCCTGCACCCGCATGCCCGACTAGCATCACCACACTGGATGGCTCCGACCTTGAATATGTGGACACCTATAAGTACCTAGGTGTCTGGCTAGACTGCAAACTCTCCTTCCAGACCCATATCAAACATCTCCAATCGAAAATCAAATCAAGAATCGGCTTTCTATTCCGCAACAAAGCCTCCTTCACTCACGCTGCCAAGCTTACCCTAGTAAAACTGACTATCCTACCGATCCTCGACTTTGGCGACGTCATCTACAAAATTGCTTCCAACACTCTACTCAGCAAACTGGATGCAGTTTATCACAGTGCCATCCGTTTTGTCACTAAAGCACCTTATACTACCCACCACTGCGACTTGTATGCTCTAGTCGGCTGGCCCTCGCTACATATTCGTCGCCAGACCCACTGGCTTCAGGTCATCTACAAGGCCATGCTAGGCAAAGCTCCGCCTTATCTCAGCTCACTGGTCACGATGGCAACACCCATCCGTAGCACGCGCTCCAGCAGATGTATCTCATTTATCATCCCTAAAGCCAACACCTCATTCGGCCGCCTTTCGTTCCAGTACTCTGCTGCCTGTGACTGGAACGAATTGCAAAAATCGCTGAAGTTGGAGACTTTTATCTCCCTCACCAACTTCAAACATCAGCTAGCTGAGCAGCTAACCGATCGCTGCAGCTGTACATAATCTATTGGTAAATAGCACACCCATTTTCACCTACCTCATCCCCACAGTTTTTATTTATTTACTTTTCTGCTCTTTTGCACACCAATATCTCTACCTGTACATGATCATCTGATCATTTATCACTCCAGTGTTAATCTGCAATATTGTAATTATTCGCCTACCTCCTCATGCCTTTTGCACACATTGTATATAGACTCCCCTTTTTTCTGTGTTATTGACTTGTTAATTGTTTACTCCATGTGTAACTCTGTGTTGTCTGTTCACACTGCTATGCTTTATCTTGGCCAGGTCGCAGTTGCAAATGAGAACCTGTTCTCAACTAGCCTACCTGGTTAAATAAAGGTGAAATAAAATGAAATAAAATAAAATTCAATCCATTTTAGAATAAGGCTGTTACGTAACAAAATGTCGAATAAGTCAAGGGGTCTGAATACTGTATGCCCTGTATTTCCCTGGCATATTACATTATTTTTTGCAGTAGTATACAATACATTTCTGGACTCACCTTGTTGTGCACTGCTCACTTGATCAGGAAGGTGGAGCGGTGGTCCTTTGTGACAAATTTCGTCATCAAACTTTGGCATCAAAATCTATCATTGTCTGGATTTATGTTGCTTTCAAGACAACTGTTGCTTTCAAGACAATCATGAAGTCAGTGATCTTCAGATTGGAGCTCTAGAAAGAGGCCAGAGTTCCTGACTTGGAATTCCAAATTGGATGACCGTTCAAAACATATTTTCCCTGTAAGAGCTCATGTTATTCAGAGTTCCCAGAACTCACTGAAGTCTGAGATTTCCCAGTTCCTAGTTTTCAGTGGCAGTCATGCTGGATTTATAGCATGGCCTATGTATTCAACCTTTTATGGCCCATGGTGTTGAATGTTTATCCTTTAAAGCTTGTAAAAGAGACCCTTAAACCCAGACTTGGACCACACAGCCACTCCATGGAATAGCAGGCGAATGATTGCTTTGCAGTGCTTGCAGTTTGCCACTGATTCCTTCCAAACCACTCATTGTTGAATTTGCGTTTTAAAACTTGTTGTGTAATGTTTATGTCCAGTGGCCGATGAGCACTGATACGTTTTATCTATCATTTCTCTTTATACTTTCTGTTCATATGACAAGGATTGAAAAGTATTTTCCAGTAGATTGTTGACTTGATTCACGATGATGACTGCTAGTTTGCTAACTAAGATTTTAGAATGTATGATGTTGACATCAGTCCAACCAAAGCTTCGGTGGATATAACCTGATTTGACGTCATTTTATCTGTGGTCGATGACCTTGAGTCTTCTTTGATAGGCACTTCTAATGTAACTCTATGGCAGTACCCAAGGGGCTTCAATTTTTGAGCTCTACCCGTAGATTTTGCGGTGACGTAGTGTCCCAATGAGTGACAGAGCACTGAGCCAATCACGGTGCAACTAGAAAATTTTACCAACCCCTATGCTCCGTATTTCCCGCTGGCTTCCCCACCACTGAAAGCACTGAGCTAGGCTGAAACACCTGTATTTTGGAGCTGCCTTACTCAAGAAAACCAAAAATAGACCATGTTTTTACATGGTTTGCAAACTGATATGTGACACGTGTTCATGCCAAAATAACATGCAAAACAGGCATTGAAACAATAATAAAATCAAATACAATTTTATTTTTTGCAAAACAGGTGGTGCTCAAAACAGGTACCCTGAATAATGGGTCGCCACTGCATATGGCTTGTTGTTGCTAGTTCCTCTGTGCTTGTCTTGACCAAAGCAGTTGGCCAGTACTCTACAAAATGTTTTAACCTCCCTGCCACCTGAGGTTATTCCTAATCTTTTGTTTATTTGGTTTATCTAAAGTGGACATATTAGTGGCAAGTTAGACAAACTTGGATTATAACGAGTATTTGCTCACCTTGGTCAGTTGTGAAATTGCAGAGGGTGTGCCAGGTGGAATTGGGGGTTATTAGGCCATATGAACAGAGTAGGGTTGTATAACACTGGCTGGTAATTCACTGACGTTTATCACCTGGGTTATAATGTAGGCTAATGGGTCAGTGGAGTACAGCACAGCTCTTTACTCACAGGTAATAAATAGTCTACACACACGTGCAAGCATGGACGCAGGCAGGCAGGCAGGCAGGCAGGCAGGCAGGCAGGCAGGCAGGCAGGCAGGCAGGCAGGCAGGCAGGCAGGCAGGCAGGCAGGCAGGCAGGCAGGCAGGCAGGCAGGCAGGCAGGCAGGCAGGCAGGCAGGCAGGCAGGCAGGCAGGCAGGCAGGCAGGCACACACAGGCAGGCAGGCAGGCAGGCAGGCAGGCAGGCAGGCAGGCAGGCAGGCACAGGCAGGCAGGCAGGCAGGCAGGCAGGCAGGCAGGCAGGCAGGCAGGCAGGCAGGCAGGCAGGCAGGCAGGCAGGCAGGCAGGCAGGCAGGCAGGCAGGCAGGCAGGCACAGGCAGGCAGGCAGGCAGGCAGGCAGGCAGGCAGGCAGGCAGGCACACAGGCAGGCACACAGGCAGGCAGGCAGGCAGGCACAGGCACACAGGCACACACAGGCACACACAGGCAGGCACACAGGCACAGTTCACCTGGTTGCCATGGAAACAAATGTACTCTGGTCATAAACTAGGCTGCTTTCCTAAATTTACTCTGGGCTGTCGAAGTGCTCTGGATCGTTCGTAAATTCAGAACATGGTCAGATGGTCCCTTCGTGAATTCACATAGAGGGAGATAAGAACTAGATGTCTACTTTCAAGACACAAATAAGAGAACAGCTCACTCTGACCATTTTACTTACCCTAGCAGAGCTGGTTGGACTGTTTTCATGTTATCAAGATGGTTAGTGAATGTAACTGTGTACTGGCTTCAATTTAATTACATGTTTTGGCTGATCCTTACTGACACCTGTCATAAAAACTGGCATGACATGTTCGTAAATTCATCAATTATTCTGCACTCTCGCCCTCTCAAACCAGAGTGCTCTGAACTTGCCCGAGTGAATCTACGAACGCACCTTTATTAAGCCCCATACAAACTGCATCACCTGATTTGTCTCAGTTGATCACTTGGTCTGAAACTCAAATGACTAGATGACGAACAGTCTGTTTTGAGATTTGCCCATTGTTAAAACATTGGTGTAAACTACCTGCATACTATAAAATGAGTGCCCAAACATAAAAGTTCATAACAAACATTGCTTTTATTGATACATTTCACCAAGGTTGTGTATACCAATGTGCAGAGTAGGCTACAGTTCCCAACACAGTTGGGGAAAACAGACTACCTGCAGTGCTACATCCACAGTTGCTGAAAATGATCTGCAACTCAAATTCTACTTTTCAAAGCCTTGTATCAGACAGCAGAAAGGTTAGAAGTGATATTATACTTTTTCTCTGACAAAAAAATGCTGGATAAGGCCTGGCCAAACATTACCCCCCAGAATTGCTCAAGCAGAAGCATTGGCACACAGGCTTATAAGGTGAAAGGCATTTAATCATACTATTCTAATATCTCCTTTCCTTTTCTCATCAGTCCCCCAAGTCTGAGAGGCGGAACACACGATGCAAAAGAATTCCCTGGCCGGAGACCGCCAGAGGGACAGTGTGAGTGTACGCACACGCACGCACGCACGCGCACGCACACACCAGTGGAGGCTGCTGATGTGTTAAATACCATTTAATTCACTCCATTCCGGCTATTAATATGATCCGTCCTCACCTCGGCAGCCTCGACTGGCACGCATGCAGCACGCACTCACACACACACACACGCACGCGTACAGTAATCCCGGAAGTAGAAAGTCACAGAACAACTTCATTTCCTGTGTGGAACACTCGATGTTAGGTGTAGTGAAGTTTTTATTTTTATTTTTCCCTTGTCAGATTGATTAATGATACGTTTTTCTATATATAGTTGGTTGGAAGGTGAATAAGTAGTGAAGGGAGATATATTTTACTGTATAGTTCTAAACAGAAAAGGTATAATTGAAGCCACAGTGCCTCCATTTTGGAACTCCCTCACCATTGTAAACAATATTTTGGAAGTGCTGGAAATGCATTTGTTAACGTCTGCATTCGTTTTGGTCACATTTATTCTATAACAGACACCTTAATGCATACTTTTAAATGACACTATGTGAGCTAAACACACAAATAAAACATAACAAAATATGCTCATTTTTTCCCTTCAAATATATATATTTTTTTGATTTGTAATGTTACTGTCCCCACTACAACAAAATATAAATAAATACATGGAATTCTGTCCTTGAAACATTCATTTAATTACTGTAGAATTCCATTCATTCCTATGGAGGACTGCTCCCAATGGGGAGTGCCAATATGGCCGATCGATTACTTTAAAGTTTCTTAATGGCCAATACATAGCATCAGCAATCCAGGGTTTATATACAGTACATCATTGTTAATAACACCCAGCATACAGTACACACTGCCATTTTTTATTTTGTATTTTTTTAACCTTTATCTAACTAGGCACCTGAAACCCCACCTCTTTAAGGAATACTTTTTAATCCTTCTATCTTAAAATATTTAACTATTGTAAAGTGGCTGTTCCAATGTCATAAGGTGAATAAGAACAAATTCTTAAATGTTAAATTTTAAGAACAATGATGCCTAGGAACAGGGGGTTAACTGTCTTGTTCAGGGGCAGAATGACAGATTTTCTCCTTGTCAGCTCTAACCACTAGGCTACCTAAAAACAAACATATACAAACTTAAAAAAACAACTATACACAGTATAAATCTATGAAGAAGTGCAACATCCCAAGTGCAACATTTTTCTCAAAAGGATACAGTTCATTATTGTCACATTTCATTTATATGATGGAGCAGGTTGTGAGCAGTTCAAGTGTTTGTGGTACCATGAGATGACAATGTATGACTGTCCAAAGCAGTCTCCATATTGACTGAAGTAGATCTGAAATCCTATCACGCAGTAGGTTTGTGTGTACGCACTTGTTATGGACTGTGACACGTGGTTCTCTCACCCAGCTAAGACGAATGCACTAATTGTGAGTCGCTCTGGATGAGACCTGCTAAATGACTCAAATGTAAAAATGTCAAATGTACACTACAGTACTATATCTATTTCAATCTCTGCTTTGATACCCATCCTCCACGGTAATAAATTGAACACTACTATCTGGCCCGTGTCGTAATACAAACGCCTGAAATGAGTTTCCTTGTCAAGTGTTGCGGTCTTCACGTCTGAAACAGCCTCTTGTTGTTGTTGTAGCCTCTTGTTAATGTTATCAAGGTCACAAGTTGTTCATGTTGACCTTCACTAGCAACGGTCATCAAAATTGCTGAAAGGTTTTAAAAACAATTCTAATAAATGCAACAGTTAGACAACAGATGAAGCTACTCCAAACAAGACACTCAATTTTGCCTCATTTGCATAAATACACCAGGTGTATTTTCATATATAAATAAATTAACCACTGAAAACGTGCTCGGTCTAGGCCTACTGGCACTCACCTGCGCAGCCTAGACTACCTCATTAGTTACTGTTGTTGTCACGTTCTGTGGCATAATTCAACAAGGTTGTCAACTGCAGGATACCCTCAGATTAAAAATCAACAAGCTTTACTTTAGATTACATCTATACATATCTATACATACTTTACATTGTTTGCGAGATCAGACATGTTGCTATAATCATTTTCGGAAGTTGCCTTCATTTCAGCGCATCTAATTTGTAAACATTTCAAATGTATTAAATTATTACAAAAAATGTACACCCTTCAAAAAAAGCTATCTTTTTTCTCTTTCCTGTGATTCAAGTGTTGAGACGGTGGGTTAAATCCTAGACTAAGCTTTAGCATTCTTATGCAGTAGATGCAACAGAAAGACAATATATTTCATTAAACCCAATTCAGCCATTACCAGGGTGTGTTTGACAGGTCATTACAAAAATGTCCACGGTCGTAATTTTAACGGGAAAAAATGACAGGCACAAGCAAGAGTATGAAAGTCGCAGGAGTTAAATGAAATAAATCAATTCAGAGAGATTTAAGTGACAAGTGGATTTTGCACTCCTCAAACACTGGAACTACCGTAGATGTCTGAAAAAGACAGGCCCACAGGTGGGTGGGACATGCGAGTTGCTACCTTCAATGGCATATCTGTCTTTTGATTTAAAACCTCTACAGGATCGATGTCTTGACCTCGGCACGGTTGAGCTAACATAGGCTAATGCAATTAGCATAAGGTTGTAAGTAACAAGAACATTTCCTAGGACATAGACATACCTGATTTGGCAGAAATCTAACTGCACTGTCCAATTTTCAGTAGCCATTACAGTGAAATAATACCATGATATTGTTTGAGGAAAGTGCACAGTTATGAACTTGAAAATGTAAGTAATAAACCAATTAGGCAAATTTGGGCAGTCTTGATACAACGTTTTGAACAGAAATGCAATGGTTCATTGAATCATTCTAAAACTTTGCACATACACTGCTGCCATCTAGTGGCCAAAATCTAAATTGCGTCTGGGCTAGAATAATACATTATTGTTTATTTTATTTGACCTTTATTTAACCAGGCAAGTCGGTTAAGAACATATTCTTATTTTCAATGACGGCCTGGGAACAGTGGGTTAACTGCCTGTTCAGGGGCAGAACGACAGATTTGTACCTTGTCAGGGGTTTGAACTCGCAACCTTCCGGTTACTAGTCCAAAGCTCTAACCACTAGGCTATGGCCTTTCTCCTGCATTTCAAAGATGATGGTACAAAAAAATACAAAAAAAATCATGTTTTTTTCTTTGTATTATCTTTTATGTAATTCTTCTAGATTCATTTCACATTTTCACAAATGTCAAAATATTTCCTTTCAAATGGTATCAGGAATTTGCATATCCTTGCTTCAGGTCCTGAGCTACAGGCAGTTAGATTTGGGTATGTCATTTTAGGAAAAAATTGAAAAAAAGGGGCAGATCCTTAATTAAGCAGTTATTAATAGGCTGCATATACATGTAAAAACAAACATCGACAAAGAGATTCAGAGCTATACCTATATCTTATTAAAAGAGGAAACTGTGATGAAATTGAAAAACATAAATATGGAATTGCTCTTCCTCTCACTGTACGAATGGGATATTGTTTTTTCCTCTGACTTTGGGTTCAAGTGTGTATGGTATCCACATCCAAGCCTCCAAGGAGGATTTATGCAGGTGTTTTCACAATGTCTATTTCCTCAGGTAGAGTGTAAATGAACACAAGAGGGGTGGTCACAGGGGCAGGAAGGTGTAGAACGCAAGCATCTGAATGGGTGTGAAAAGGAAAATGTGGAATGCACATAATATTCATGTGAACCAGCTCTATAAAATGTTCATACTCATTTGTGTCATTATGCAAACGGGTATGTGTTTTTGGCTTTGCAGGGGAAATGGACTCAATCTCCCCCCCACTGAAGTTGCATATTGCACCTCAGAGCTATGTTTCCTTTGAGTATGTAACATTTTGGAATGCAAATGTTACTATATTAAGCACAGCTACCGGACTGGGCAAATTTCACCTCTGGGAAAGTCTTGATTATAATTTTAACCATGAGGAAATCATGCAGAGTACACATCTGAGTAAGCATGCACTGTGATGGTGCTTATGACCTGGGTGTGTGACATTAAATAACTATATGAATAGCAAATGAAGAGTTTCATTCCAAAACGCTATATCCAACAATTTCTCAGATGCATGTTTTTTTCATCAGAAGTGATTTCTTATCGGTTTCTCATGTGCGTGTAAGATATGACTATTCTCACATTTTTAAATCATATATTTTAGATGTGTATTAAAATGGGTTTTGTTTCAAAATGCTATATAACCATTGTTTAGCTGGAATGGAATGTTCATACCATGTATATTTGACTGTGATATGTGGTTGTCTCACCTGGCAATCTTAAGATGAATGGACTCTGGATCGCTCGGGATAAGAGCATTGTCACGCCTTAGTCATAGTATTTTGTGTTTTTGGTATATGTTTGGGTAGGCCAGGGTGTGACATGGGTTTATATGTTGTATTCGTATTGGGGTTTGTATTATTTGGGATTGTGGCTGATTAGGGGTGTGTCTAGTTAGGCTTGGCTGCCTGGGGCGATTCTCAATCAGAGTCCGGTGCTTGTTGTTGTCTCTGATTGAGAACCGTATTTAGACAGCCTGACTTTCGCGTTGTAATTTGTGGGTGTTTGTACCTGTCTCTGTGTAGTAGTCACCAGATAGGCTGTAATTAGTTTCACGTTCCGTTTTGTTGTTTTTTGTATTTAGATTCAGTTATATCATGTACCGCGATTATCTTCATTAAAGTCATGAGTAACCTACACGCTGCATTTCGGTCTGACTCTCTTCATACAACAAACAAACGACGTTACAAGCATCTGCTAAATGACTAAAATGTCAAATGTAAATCATTTACATAAAGATCTCAAATTACTGTATTGATCCATTATTACAATGTTTTAATATTGATGTCACAAATGGATCATTTGTACGGCTCTTTATTAAAAAATGTAGTTTTTGTCACACTTGACTGTGCAAAACCTAGCAGAACTTCTTATTTCTCTGTGAGAGTGAGGTGGATATATAGTGTTTTGCAACAAAACATGATTATTTGTCTCTGAAACCATGAAGTGATAGATTTCAAACAAATACATTTCTGTCATTAAACAACCCCATGCAATGATTATGTGGTGAAACACACCAATCTTTTTCACTGTTTTTAAACAATAAAAGCTCATTTAGCAACATTTCTGAAAATTGCTATATACATAGCATTTTGGAATTAAACTCTTTAAAAGTATAATATAGGCAGACATTTTTTTATTGAATCAGGTGCAAATATTATGATGCACAGTGACATTTTCAGCTGTTGAAAGTGAGCTAATGGAAGCTGTACTGCACGTTCTACATCTGTCAGGTCTGTGAAAACAATTATGTTTCAGCTTTGTATCTTCTGCACCTGTGAGCTATCTTAGACGGAGGAAGACAGAGAAGATTGTCTGGGAATGGAGAGTGGGAGATTGAGGTGGATATATAGTGTTTTGCAGCACAGAGAAGATTGGCTGTGAATAGAGAGTGAGAGGGACTAGAATAGGAGAGCTAAGGGTTGCAATGTTCTGCCCCAGGAGGCATTGTGTAGAGGGAGATAAGTAGTGAGAGGTAGGAAGCAGTGGGGTAGAGTGGTGACATAGTTCAGACTAATGAATACTTAACATAACAATTAACAGGCTGACCAATCAGGGCCTTGCATTGATTAATAGTCTTGAGTTACCTTATGTACATAGCCATGGCTATGCATATGCAACAGTGGCCAGGCTGAATGTAATGAAAGACCCGAGATGGTCCAGACAGCTCCAACTCCCCCTGGATGCACCTGATCTACATGTTTTAGGGCCACAGCAGGGGACCAAGCACACTGTTTGTTTGGAACTCCGTGGGCTAGAAAGGGAGAGAAGAGGTACAGAGTGAAGAGCTGAACAGGGGCTGAGGGCTCTACTTCCTGGACAATTATTTTATTTATTTTTTCGACGAAACTTTATTCATACAGGGAATCCCAACTGAAACCAGGGTCTCTTTTTCGGTGAGCTTTCTCATGTCTTTTCCACATCTTTTTCAACGTGTTTTCTTTACGTATCCCTATAGACCTGAAGGAACTGGATGGAAATGAACAACGGAGAGCGTCTCGATTGCTGGAGGGCTAAGTGGAGGCTGTACACCTTAAAATGGTTCTGACCCTCAAAGATCTTAATCTTCTTCATCCACTTCTGTCTATCTACAACTCAATCTCAATGACAAACAACGGTGGGGCTCGGTCACGGCAGATGTGATCATTTCCGTTTCAAACAACAGTGGGGCTCGGTCACGGCAGATGTGATCATTTCCGTTTCAAACAACGGTGGGGCTCGGTCACGGCAGATGTGATCATTTCCGTTTCAAACAACAGTGGGGCTCGGTCACGGCAGATGTGATCATTTCCGTTTCAAACAACGGTGGGGCTCGGTCACGGCAGATGTGATCATTTCCGTTTCAAACAACGGTGGGGCTCGGTCACAGCAGATGTGATCATTTCCGTTTCAAACAACGGTGGGGCTCGGTCACGGCAGATGTGATCATTTCCGTTTCAAACAACGGTGGGTCTCGGTCACGGCAGATGTGATCATTTCCGTTTCAAACAACGGTGGGTCTCGGTCACGGCAGATGTGATCATTTCCGTTTCAAACAACGGTGGGGCTCGGTCACGGCAGATGTGATCATTTCCGTTTCAAACAACGGTGGGGCTCGGTCACGGTAGATGTGATCATTTCCGTTTCAAACAACGGTGGGGCTCGGTCACGGCAGATGTGATCATTTCCGTTTCAAACAACCGTGGGGCTCGGTCACAGCAGATGTGATCATTTCCGTTTCAAACAACGGTGGGTCTCGGTCACGGCAGATGTGATCATTTCCGTTTCAAACAACGGTGGGGCTCGGTCACGGCAGATGTGATCATTTCCGTTTCAAACAACGGTGGGGCTCGGTCACGGCAGATGTGATCATTTCCGTTTCAAACAACGGTGGGGCTCGGTCACGGCAGATGTGATCATTTCCGTTTCAAACAACGGTGGGGCTCGGTCACGGCAGATGTGATCATTTCCGTTTCAAACAACGGTGGGGCTCGGTCACGGCAGATGTGATCATTTCCGTTTCAAACAACGGTGGGGCTCGGTCACGGCAGATGTGATCATTTCCGTTTCAAACAACGGTGGGGCTCGGTCACGGCAGATGTGATCATTTCCGTTTCAAACAACGGTGGGGCTCGGTCACGGCAGATGTGATCATTTCCGTTTCAAACAACGGTGGGGCTCGGTCACAGCAGATGTGATCATTTCCGTTTCAAACAACGGTGGGTCTCGGTCACGGCAGATGTGATCATTTCCGTTTCAAACAACGGTGGGGCTCGGTCACGGCAGATGTGATCATTTCCGTTTCAAACAACGGTGGGGCTCGGTCACGGCAGATGTGATCATTTCCGTTTCAAACAACGGTGGGGCTCGGTCACGGCAGATGTGATCATTTCCGTTTCAAACAACGGTGGGGCTCGGTCACGGCAGATGTGATCATTTCCGTTTCAAACAACGGTGGGGCTCGGTCACGGCAGATGTGATCATTTCCGTTTCAAACAACGGTGGGGCTCGGTCACGGCAGATGTGATCATTTCCGTTTCAAACAACGGTGGGGCTCGGTCACGGCAGATGTGATCATTTCCGTTTCAAACAACGGTGGGGCTCGGTCACGGCAGATGTGATCATTTCCGTTTCAAACAACGGTGGGGCTCGGTCACGGCAGATGTGATCATTTCCGTTTCAAACAACGGTGGGGCTCGGTCACGGCAGATGTGATCATTTCCGTTTCAAACAACGATGGGGCTCGGTCACGGCAGATGTGATCATTTCCGTTTCAAACAACGGTGGGGCTCGGTCACAGCAGATGTGATCATTTCCGTTTCAAACAACGGTGGGGCTCGGTCACGGCAGATGTGATCATTTCCGTTTCAAACAACGGTGGGGCTCGGTCACGGCAGATGTGATCATTTCCGTTTCAAACAACGGTGGGGCTCGGTCACGGCAGATGTGATCATTTCCGTTTCAAACAACGGTGGGGCTCGGTCACGGCAGATGTGATCATTTCCGTTTGTGTCACTGACACACCAGCAGTGTGTTAATTGTTAATGTTTTTTATTTTTATTCTGCTTACTTACCTCCTTATGTATTTATGAACAAGTGGTGCGATCTACTGAATTTTTCACACAGGTAATTAATTAAATTAGCAGGTAGCTCTATAAAAGGCCCGGCACCCGGGGAACTTAATTTGTTTTTTTTAACCAGAGCTTGGTGCAGCATGACTGGGGATCGTTGCTGTTGTGTCTGTCTGGGCATATATGTGTCTCCCTGATCTCCCTGATCGATTGTACACCTTGTGTAAAGAAACGTTATCTTCTGATCACAGCTCTCATTTTACAGTGTTGACTATGATTAGGGTGCCATTAATCTGGCATAAGATTTTGGCAGAGTTAGTTAGTTCTACTAAAGACACGTAAAGGCCACCAGAGTCCATTGGGTTATGTGTTTTTTTAAGATGGGAATGTAGTGAGGATAGTGTTGCTATGTCCGATATGTCTTTCAGAAGATGGAGTGGTTGAGGCAAAAAACAATGTCTTTGCATGAGGTGAAAAATAAGATGTCAATCTCACTTACAGCACATTTCTGTAAACTTGATAGACGTCAACAGTGTCTTGTCAGTTTCCCAGTAAACTTTGAGGTGACTGCAGTGAAGCCCAAAGGCTTCTCTTTCACCCCCCTCTCTCTCTCTCTCTCTCTCTCTCTCTCTCTCTCTCTCTCTCTCTCTCTCTCTCTCTCTCTCTCTCTCTCTCTCTCTCTCTCTCTCTCTCTCTCTCTCTGTGTGTGTGCTACTCTTGGATCCGTTGTTGTTTGGTAGAAGGAGCCTTTTCTCGTCTATGTTTTGTCTGTATCATTGAGAGATGCCCGAAGGCTGACTGAAAGGTTTGGGGGTTTAAACAGCTGGTTAAATGAGGGCCACATACCCTGATCCTGTGAGGCTGCAGCCCTGGTGCCGCTAGCTACAACAGCAGTGTATTCTGGACACATTAAGTTTCCTCTGTCCTCTCTATGCTCCTGTTGTGGGGCATCGTGACATTCATTTTCCTGTTTCTATTGCTCACTGTTATACTCCCCACTGTCTGTCTCTAACTTGACCAGCTGTCTTTCGAAACATAACACGATCAAATGAAACCCATATTAATGTTCAAAAGCTATGAGGCATCAGGCTTTTTCAATGCCCTGGGAAAATTGTAGCTGGTGTAGAATGATCATGCATGTATTCTATGTAAGGTAGGGCATATGGACATTAAGAAAAACTTTCGGACTCAGGTGTATTCAATTTGTTTTAGGAGTATTGTAAATGTACACATTTCATCTTAGCTGGGAAAAAAATCCCCTCTGCTGAATGTCTATGAAAATAAAATAGCAATTTGCATATAACGGTTAACTGGCAAAACGGATAATACTGGATTATTGGAAGCAAAGCTGAGTATTTCCAGGCCAGCCCATAGTGTGGGATCACTCAAATAAAAAACAATGACTATTCTTTCAGAATGAGTCTGAAGGCCTTTTTACAGGGTAATACCTCCATGTGGTTCACCATTCAGGGCCTCGATGGGCTCAACAACAGAGACAAGGGGTGATGTGTAACTTTGGGGGAAAACGTTTCTTTGGGACCATCCTAACGACTGATAAATCAAATCAAATTTTATTTGTCACATACACATGGTTAGCAGATGTTAATGCGAGTGTAGCGAAATGCTTGTGCTTCTAGTTCCGACAATGCAGTCATAACCAACATGTAATCTAACTAACAATTCCAAAACTACTGTCTTATACACAGTGTAAGGGGATATTCATATATCCTTATGAATATATTCTTTGAGTGATGGTACAGGGCAGCATACAGTAGATGGTATCGAGTACAGTATATACATATGAGGTGAGTATGTAGACAAAGTAAACAAAGTGGCATAGTTAAAGTGGCTAGTGATACATGTATTACATAAGGATGCAGTCGATGATATAGAGTACAGTATATACGTATGCATATGAGATGAATAATGTAGGGTAAGTAACATTATATAAGGTAGCATTGTTTAAAGTGGCTAGTGATATATTTACATAATTTCCCATCAATTCCCATTATTAAAGTGGCTGGAGTTGGGTCAGTGTCAATGACAGTGTGTCGGCAGCAGCCACTCAATGTTAGTGGTGGCTGTTTAACAGTCTGATGGCCTTGAGATAGAAGCTGTTTTTCAGTCTCTCGGTCCCAGCTTTGATGCACCTGTACTGACCTCGCCTTCTGGATGATAGCGGGGTGAACAGGCAGTGTCTCGGGTGGTTGATGTCCTTGATGATCTTTATGGCCTTCCTGTAACATCGGGTGGTGTAGGTGTCCTGGAGGGCAGGTAGTTTTCCCCCGGTGATGCATTGTGCAGACCTCACTACCCTCTGGAGAGCCTTACGGTTGAGGGCGGAGCAGTTGCCGTACCAGGCGGTGATACACCCCGCCAGGATGCTCTCGATTGTGCATCTGTAGAAGTTTGTGAGTGCTTTTGGTGACAAGCCGAATTTCTTCAGCCTCCTGAGGTTGAAGAGGCGCTGCTGCGCCTTCTTCACGACGCTGTCAGTGTGAGTGGACCAATTCAGTTTGTCTGTGATGTGTATGCCGAGGAACTTAAAACTTGCTACCCTCTCCACTACTGTTCCATCGATGTGGATAGGGGGGTGTTCCCTCTGCTGTTTCCTGAAGTCCACAATCATCTCCTTAGTTTTGTTGACGTTGAGTGTGAGGTTATTTTCCTGACACCGCACTCCGAGGGCCCTCACCTCCTCCCTGTAGGCCGTCTCGTCGTTGTTGGTAATCAAGCCTACCACTGTTGTGTCGTCCACAAACTTGATGATTGAGTTGGAGGCGTGCGTCGTGGCCACGCAGTCGTGGGTGAACAGGGAGTCCAGGAGAGGGCTCAGAACGCACCCTTGTGGGGCCCCCGTGTTGAGGATCAGCGGGGAGGAGATGTTGTTGCCTACCCTCAATACCTGGGGGCGGCCCGTCAAGAAGTCCAGTACCCAGTTGCACAGGGCGGGGTCGAGACCCAGGGTCTCAAGCTTGATGACGAGCTTGGAGGGTACTATGGTGTTGAATGCCGAGCTGTAGTCGATGAACAGCATTCTCACATAGGTATTCCTCTTGTCCAGGTGGGTTAGGGCAGTGTGCAGTGTGGTTGAGATTGCGTCATCTGTGGACCTATTTGGGCGGTAAGCAAATTGGAGTGGGTCTAGGGTGTCAGGTAGGGTGGAGGTGATATGGTCCTTGACTAGTCTCTCAAAGCACTTCATGATGACGGAAGTGAGTGCTACGGGGCGGTAGTCGTTTAGCTCAGTAACCTTAGCTTTCTTGGGAACAGGAACAATGGTGGCCCTCTTGAAGCATGTGGGAACAGCAGACTGGTATAGGGATTGATTGAATATGTCCGTAAACACACCGGCCAGCTGGTCTGCGCATGCTCTGAGGGCGCGGCTGGGGATGCCGTCTGGGCCTGCAGCCTTGCGAGGGTTAACACGTTTAAATGTCTTACTCACCTCGGCTGCAGTGAAGGAGAGACCGCATGTTTTCGTTGCAGGCCGTGTCAGTGGCACTGTATTGTCCTCAAAGCGGGCAAAAAAGTTATTTAGTCTCCCTGGGAGCAAGACATCCTGGTCCGTGACTGGGCTGGGTTTCTTCTTGTAGTCCGTGATTGACTGTAGACCCTGCCACATGCCTCTTGTGTCTGAGCCGTTGAATTGAGATTCTACTTTGTCTCTGTACTGATGCTTAGCTTGTTTAATAGCCTTGCGGAGGGAATAGCTGCATTGTTTATATTCGGTCATGTTACCAGACACCTTGCCCTGATTAAAAGCAGTGGTTCGCACTTTCAGTTTCACGCGAATGCTGCCATCAATCCACGGTTTCTGGTTAGGGAATGTTTTTATCGTTGCTATGGGAACGACATCTTCAACGCACATTCTAACGAACTCGCACACCGAATCAGCGTATTCGTCAATATTTTTATCTGACGCAATACGAAACATGTCCCAGTCCACGTGATGGAAGCAGTCTTGGAGTGTGGAGTCAGCTTGGTCGGACCAGCGTTGGACAGACCTCAGCGTGGGAGCCTCTTGTTTAAGTTTTTGCCTGTAGGCAGGGATCAACAAAATGGAGTCGTGGTCAGCTTTTCCGAAAGGGGGGCGGGGCAGGGCCTTATATGCGTCGCGGAAGTTAGAGTAACAATGATCCAAGGTTTTACCACCCCTGGTTGCGCAATCGATATGCTGATAAAATTTAGGGAGTCTTGTTTTCAGATTAGCTTTGTTAAAATCCCCAGCTACAATGAATGCAGCCTCCGGATAAATGGTTTCCAGTTTGCAAAGAGTTAAATAAAGTTCGTTCAGAGCCATCGATGTGTCTGCTTGGGGGGGGATGTATACGGCTGTGATTATAATCGAAGATAATTCTCTTGGTAGATAATGCGGTCTACATTTGATTGTGAGGAACTTTAAATCAGGTGAATAGAAGGATTTGAGTTCCTGTATGTTTCTTTCATCACACCATGTCTCGTTAGTCATGAGGCATACGCCCCCGCCACTCTTCTTACCAGAAAGATGTTTGTTTCTGTCGGCGCGATGCGTGGAGAAACCCGTTGGCTGCACCACCCCGGATAGCGTCTTCCCAGTGAGCCATGTTTCCGTGAAGCAGAGGACGTCACAGTCTCTGATGTCCCTCTGGAATGCTACCCTTGCTCGGATTTCATCAACCTTGTTGTCAAGAGACTGGACATTGGCAAGAAGAATGCTAGGGAGTGGTGCACGTTTCCCTCTTTTTCGGAGTCGTTTTTTGGGTCGCTGCATGCGATCCATCCCGTTGTCCTGTTTGTAAGGCAGAACACAGGATCCGCGTCGCGGAAAACATATTCTTGGTCGTACTGATGGTGAGTTGACGCTGATCATATATTCAGTAGTTCTTCTCGACTGTATGTAATGAAACCTAAGATGACCTGGGGTACTAATGTAAGAAATAACACGTAAAAAAAACAAAAAACTGCATAGTTTCCTAGGAATGCGAAGCGAGGCGGCCATCTCTGTCGGCGCCGGAACACAATACACAGGAATGTTCTTGCAACATTCCAATGAAATGTGTCTAGAATATTAAAATCTTATATTCTGAGAACATTTTGTGTATGTTTGGTGTGTCATTTATGGAATACTCTCCTAACCATCAAACTAGACACAGGAATGCTCTTGCAACGTTCCGATTAAACACGTACTGGGGAAGTTTTGCTTGACATTAAGGGAATGGTCTCTTGGAAACCGTCCTTGCACGACACTGGAACATTTCTATGAAAATGTTTAGTAATGGCCTAATGACTCAAGGGAACGGTCTAGAAAGATGTGGGAACGTTTGTTGTTAGCTGGGATGGGCAACATCAAATTGATAAGCATTGGCTGAATTATGCATGGGATATAAGGCGTACTGTGGAGGGATTCAGAAAGGCATAAAAGGGGAAGGCATCCTCCATCCACCCCTTTGCAGATATTCTCGCTATTGCGTACAATGTGCACTTCATGAGATATGCTCAAAGTGTATTTGATGTACTTAAAGGACAGTGTTTTAGGGTTTTGAGAGATGAGCGTGAATAACAAGCGAAAGGCAGGAGTGGGCAATAAAAACCACACTGCGTCTGTAAATACCGATATCGCTTGCCAAAGTAGGGCATTTAAATGTGTATTATGACACTATAGCCCATTTCAGTGCAACTGCCACTGTTGGGCAGTTCTAAGGTAGAGCTAGGAGAGATTCTAGAGAAGCAGGATCCTTAGACATCAGTACCTCCTTTATTTTGATCTCATTAATAATGGTTCATTCTGTTGGTGTAAAGCCAGAAGTTGTAGGAGGCTGATACTGAGAAGCTGATGATAGTGTCCTATCCCTCTGGCACAGATATATTATCAGGGGCTGGAGATGCCAACTGACAGAACACATACAGTATATTGCCTTATAGACTGGAGGTCTAAACTGTTGCTGAACCTATCGGGGAATTTAGTTCTCTCTCCCTTTCTCTACCATCCTTATCTTCACTTTGCTCTTTCTCTGTTTCTTTCTCTAACCCTAACTCAACAGGACAAGTCATAAACAACAATAATCAACGGTGGGGGGATGGGGTTGTATCAGAAATGAAAAAAATAAACATACAGTGGCCAATAGCGTTAACAACAACAATGGCATAGAAGACATGTGCAAGTTGGTTGGTCTGTCAGACAGACAATGTCCCTCATATTATGGCAGGCAGCAATGTAGTGCGCTGCCAACACAGAGCTCTCTGCGTCCTTCCCCAACAGGACGGATAGCTTCTTCTCATCAGAGGTCTTGGAAAACTTTAAAGATTATTTCAAATTTGGAGAAAAATGGCTCCCGAGTGGCGCAGCGGTCTAAGTCACTGTATCGCAATGCTAGAGGTGTCACTACAGACCCTGGTTCAATTCCAAGCTGTTTCACAACTGGCCGTGATTGGGTGGGGCATCATTTGCCCAGTGTCGTCCTTGTTAGGGTTTGGCCGGGCTAGGCTGTCATTGTAAATAAGAATTTGTTCTTAACTCACTTGCCTACTTAAATAGAGGTTGAATTTAACTCTAATTGCTTCATTTTTAAAAACATTTTGTCAGGAAATGCAGCTCTATCTCAGTGTCTGCTGTGGTGCAGCTACTGTATCTCTCGCTCTCTCTCTCACTCTAACTCTAACGCTCTCTCACTCTCTAACTCTCTCACTCGCTCTCTCTCTAACTCGCTCTCTCTAACACTATCTCTAAACAAAATCTATTCAGATTAGGTCAATGATAAAACCATGGCTAAATTCAGGTGATGAAACGCAAACCCAGATGGACGATGGGTGATTATTACAGTTGTTCTCAATTGCTAAAACACAATTTCTGAAACCTTGCTCCATTTCCTGAAAACATTAAACACAAAACCTCATCTTCAAGCACTATTTACATAACCTCTGACTCCTCTTGCAAAATGAAACATTCACCTCAAAACAGTTTTACCTGTGTTCAGAATCAAACACTGCTCTCAAATCATAAACAAAGTGATCAAAATGATATACACTCTCAAGCAGTCAGTAAACAATACACCGAAAAATAGAAAACACATTGTTCAAAACATTTCTAAACTAAAAAAAATATTCATCTTTTTCCGTCATTGTCTTTTGATGAACGAAAACATGTTCTATCATAGTAGCTCAAAATGGATCAGAAATTACTACTCTGCTTTGCTCTTTGCAATTTTGGTTTTTGTTCTTCCTCCTCCTTGTACCCCTATTTTTACAGTACTGTACCCTGCATCTCACAAACTTGTCCTTTGTCTCTGTGATACTGTAATTATTGTTCTTTGTTGATATGAACCTGCAACCAGTCAAAATCTATTAAGCGGTCAGTACTGTTACAGTTTTTCTCAGTCGCTTTGGTGCATTTTTCACATCATCCCTAACATGTGCAAAATAATAAGTGCATTTCCCAGAACAATTTGTACAAACTGCAATATACAATAGATATGTTTCTAAAGCTAGTCAGTCACTAAAAATCCTTAGTACATCTCTCAAAAGTAAATATTCATGCCAATGATCATGTCAGTGTCATCAGAATGATAAGTCATTGAGTCATTGTTCACGAACAAGTTCGTCAAAATGTTTAGGCATGTTGTCAATGTAACTGTGTACTTTGACAGTATTACCTGATGTAAACTTAGGCTACAGTTTGAATGACAGTTACTGTATTGAAAATGCACAAGGCTTCACTTCTATGGCATATATCAATTTCAACAGTACTATTTACATATTACTGTATGTGGGTTATTGATTGAAAGAGACTGGGCAACCCAAGGGGCACAAAGGAAAAAAAAACAAATTAGAAAGAAACACAGGAAACCACCCCTAAGGCACAACTTTGCCCGTAGCACTGTTGTGCTGTCTCTACACATCCAGACGTTCCTGTCTGTCGGCCCACATATTCTCATCCACATCACACCGGATATTTTCCCTTCCAATACAACGTGGAAAGAATATTTTGGAATGCCTTATCCATCCTCTGCAGGCGTCTACTGTGATGTCCTCACATGCTGCATCCATTGCAGCCAGCAGGGTCATCTGTGTGTGTGGCTGACGATCGTACACCTTCCACCTCCATGCTGAAAATAACTCCTCAATTGGGTTAAGGAATGGTGAATAAGGTGGGAGGAATTCTATGAGCATCCTTGGGTGGGTCACAAACCATTGCCTTATGATGTTTGATCGATGGAAACTCACATTATCACAAATGACCACATACTTTGGCAAATCCTCTCTAAACAGACCCCTCTCATCATCAGGGATGAGAGCCCCGTAGAGAGTCTCTAAAAAGTTGAGTAGATGCTGGGTGTTGTATGGCCCTATAAGGGGGATATGGGTTAGGACACCATGCTCCGAAATAGCAGCACACATGGTGATATTTCCTCCCCGTTGGCCTGGCAAATCCACAGTAGCTCTGTGACCGATGATATTCCAACCCCACCTTCTGCATTTGGTCAGGTTGAAGCCAGCCTCATCCATGTATACAAAGTTGTGAGAGGGTTCACTTGATTCCAACTCCATTATACGCTATATCTCAGAACACACAGTTGAATTTGTTTTGGTAAGGAAGAGTGACATAAAATGTACATATATTGCATGTTCCTTCCACAGCAATGGAAATGTGTGCAGTTTATGCTTACTGTAGTATGTATCACTATAAAATGTTGCTGTAAGGTAGTTACATAGATATATGTTTTACCTGTACATACTGGTACTGTAGCTCCTTAACTCTGTCCTCATTCCTTTGGAATGGTACACGGTACAGCTGTTTCATACTCATCTGGTTTCTATGCAGCACCCTGTCGATGGTTGAGATGCTGACCGTATGGATGTTTTCAAAGACATCGTTGTCTTCTATAATGGTCCTTTTTATTTCCCCGAGTCTCATGGCATTGTTTGCTCGGACCATGGTGCAAATAGCCTCCTCCTGTTGAGGTGTGAAAAGGCATCCTCTGCCACCGGTTTCAGGTAATCTTGCAGTCCTATGTGGGGAAATGCAGTGATGCATCGCACACTTTCACATAGACAAAAACTATGTGAACACACATTTTACTGTAAAACATACAGGTGGGTGCATGTAAGGTGCAGTATGTATCTGTATAGAGTATATTTCTGTATGCTGTGAAATACAAGTGGACTACTGTAATATGAAGCATTGTAGGAAGTATACAGTATACTGCTTACATACAGTAACATTGTGCTGTACATTGGCGGACATACCTGTTCTCTCTTCGAAAAGTTTGAACTATTGAGGACACGGTTGATATCGTAATATTCGGCTGCACCCTTCGACCCGTCTCAGCCATTGTAAGGCCATGATTGACAACATTGTCTACAATAGTGGCCCTTATGTCATCAGATATGCGCCTATGTCCTCTTCTGCCTCTTCCTCTGTTTTGCCTTCCACCATGCATCCTTGCTCCTCTTCTTCCTCCTCTTGGCTGTTGACCCTGTTCGTTTCCTGGTCCATCCATTATTGGAAAATTGCAACTCTGTGTTGTGGTCTGTCTATATATGCTTGCCAATTGATTCTTCATGAGATGCAACTTTGAGCAATTTAGACCACTGGTTGATTGTTGGTTGAACTAACACTTTTCATTCCTTCATGAGTCAGGGTCAATTTCACCTGCACGATTCATCAATTCACGTTTTTGTACAAAAGGTCTAATAGAAATGTGTACAACTATGCTTGACAGTTTATGACAAATAGTTAAACAATTTTGCATGTAATGGCTTATGCAAGGAACTAATACCTAGATGTTTTGAGGGGTAAGACTATTCAACAGAGAACCATCTACTATATTTTGATCAACATGACATGAGCAATTGATAATGTGGAAAAAAGCTGACACTTGTACATTATCAATTGCAATTTGTTCAAAGGAATAAGAAATTGCTTTAATGATGTGCACAAGTGACTAGATGATTTGGAATTTGTACAAATAAATAAAATAAAATAGTATCAAGAAGTGCACTTTTGATCTAAGAAATGCACCAAAGCGACTGAGACAAACTGTAATAAATGGAAAACACAATGTTCAGGGCCATACAATGTGTCCATTGTACAGTATACAGCCTACAATGCACTGTACTACAGTATCCATTCTTAGACTTTCTCCTTCCCACCTTCAACAACCTGTTTGCTCTCAGAACTGGCTTATATTGGTTGTGTTGCATCATTTGAAACAGGTTAAATCAATTTCGAGTGGTTGTGTTCAATCAATGACATATGTTCTCTATTTGTATTTGATTGTTGCCACTTGTGTTTACCAGTATGGATGACATGTGCATTAGAGTGCAGAATGTGTTTTGAGAACGAGAATGTGTTTTGAGTTTTGCTGAAAAGTCTAAGTGAGATCTGCAAATTGTGTTTTATCATGTGAAATGGTTTAAGGTATTGACATCAGACTGCATAATTAGCTAAATGAGTCCAGGCAACTGAGAACTTTGTTCAGCCAATTAGTTTTAGTGTTTTAGCAATTGAGAAAAACAGAACAGGGAAGCCTTGAGGCACCTGCCACTGGTCCTCTCTGCCCTGCCCTACAGTATAGACATTTACCTACTGTATATTCCAGAAGCAAGATTCATCATATGACCCTCCTCTCATAATGTCATGGAAGACAGTTATTTCTATTACAGGAATACTTCATTTTCATTTCCAGGTTTAAGTAAAATATGTGGATCACTCATAAATGGATGCCATACTATTTGGTCTGACTCCCGCTCCATAGCGATTGAATTAGCCTACATGCCATTTTTAAAAATGTTATCAACTGTTACTAATGATCCTCAGCAACAACTGGCATGGCTGTGACATCCTTTACAGAGAAAGCAAATGAAGGTAAACAAAACAATGTTATTAAATGAAATTATAATGTAGGCTATACCACCTAATGGGAAACTACAGTTGAATATGTTCGGTTATTAGGCCTACTGATGGGCGATACTTGATAGTGAAATGACTTAAATGTAAATGTAATAGTGGCTAATATTTAACATGATAGAAATAGGAAAGAGGGAAAGCCATGTTAGCTTATAATTAAGACATTTGGGAATGCCCATCTCTGCCAAGTAAAAGGCTGTACAATACTCCATAATGACAGAGAATTTCATCAACTTTACTGTGGGAATGTTGATATGCTTCAGTTTGCTGCCATATGACTGGTTTCACCTTTGTCTCCAGCGATTGTAAGGTAAAATACATGGCCTTCATAAAAGTATTTTACACCCCTTTACATTTTCCACAAATTGTTGTGTTACAACGTGGGATTAAAATGGATTGAATTGTCATTCTTCCATTTAGTTTGAAGTACACATTAGAGGCAGCATTCTGATAAAGGCCACAAATGTTTGTATTATAAGTCAATAAATGTAAAAAAAAAAAAAATTGTTGAAAAGTTGCACCTCCCTTTTCAATGAACATTTCTTACAGAATCTTCCCTGAAGGGAGCATAATAAACACAAGGCCACGTGTCCACGAGAGGACTATCTGATCTGGCTAGAGGCCAAGGAGGAGAAAAAAACAACTTTATTAAATATTCTGTTTGTTAAAGGGGATCCTGTTTTCCTCTTCCTCTCTCTCTTGTCTATATTTCTGTCAGTTTTTCTCTCGCACTCTTGCCCCCTCCTTTTCCCTCCTTCTGCCCCTTCCTCCTGCTCTGAGAGGGATGCTTCAAGGGCTGTAATCCAGGCAGCAGGTAAGGAAATTACAATCCTGAGCAAAATAGAGACACTGTATGTTCTCCATACAGTGTCTCTGTCTTATAGGCTGTGAGATTAATTTTTTTTTTTATCTCAAATATTGTACCTGAATATTATCAAATTGAAAATATTACTGCTTGGGGTCTGTAGTCCTGATTTGATTTCATGTATTTTGTTAAGGTATCGGAACTCTTTGGGTTGTCTGTCGTATTGATCAAACTACCCAGCCGAACAACGAGTGGATCTAAACATAAAGTACAAATTCACTTCAAAAAGAGGAATGAGAAATGGTTGAGGATTGAGAGGTTGAGGAATGAACCTTCCAATGATACCTCGCATCACGAGTGTCCATTTAGGACGACAAGACGTCAGAGACCTTACTGTGCTGTGCTTCCACAAGGCAACATGTAAGGCAACATAATCAATGTGGGGCTATGCGTTCTTTGGAAAATAATGCGCGACGTGGAATGTGTGTTGCATAGCGGAGTGGTACTGACCTTCCACGGAGTTGCTTAATTTTTTTCTCCAGAAACAGCATAGAGCCCGAGTTAATTATCCTGCTTATACTATGGCTACAATTTAACACATTTGCTCCTAGAAATGTGTTCATTTATCTGGCATACCTGCTGGCAAGATTGGTAGAATTGAGAAAATCAAGCACTTACTAAATGTACTGAAAAAGTCTCACATTCCTTTCATCTTTTACCAGAGATGCAAAAGAGCATATTTAGTTTATAAAATGTAAATAAACAACAGTCAGGAGGATACAGACAGCTCAAGAGGTATGCTTAGATAAACATGTTTTTTATATTGAATTAAGCATTAACCATATGGCTCTAGATTGCAGGAAAAAAGCAGTTTCATGTGGGGTTTGTTTTCTAGCCTAGCACCCCACCGGCCCACTCCCCAGCAATCCTCATTTACTTTGTGCCCCGTCAGATTTTGGGGTGCATGACAGTAGTTGCCTTAGTAATCAAACAAACAGACCTGCTAGCTTAGCTAACCAAACCACCAGTCCGACGAGAAGGATATACTGCTTTCCCCGGAACAGGGCCAAATCCCTGTCATTTGCGTGAAGAAGCCTTCTGAGAATCCGTAGGCGAGCGAGTCAACTCCCACTGCCATCCGTTCTACTGGCTAATGTGCAATCACTGGAAAATACAATTGATGACCTACGATTAAGATTATCCAACGGGACATTAAAAATCTTATTTTCACCGAGTCGTGGCTGAAAGATGACAAGGATAACATAGAGCTGGCGAGATTTTCCATGCACCGGCAGTACAGAGAAGAAGCTACATCTGGTAAGACGAGCGGTGGGGGTGTGTGTCTATTTGTAATAACAGCTGGTGCGTGATGTCTAATATTAAAGAAGTCTCGAGGTATTGCTCGCCTAAGGTAGTGTACCTTATGATAAGCTGTAGACCACACTATCTACTAAGAGATTTCTCATCTATATTATTCGTAGCCGTCTATTTACCACCACAAACCAATGATGGCACTAAGACCGCACTCAACCAACTCTATAAGGTCATAAGCAAACAAGAAAATGCTCATCCAGAAGCGGCTTCTAGTGGCCAGGGACTTTAATGCAGGCAAACTTAAATCAGTTTTATCAAATTTTTACCAGCATGTCACATGTGCAACCAGAGGGAAAAAAAACTCTAGACCACCTTTACTCCACACACAGAGATGCATACAAAGCTCTCCCTCGTTCTCCATTTGGCAAATCTGACCATAATTCTATCTTCGCGATTCCTGCGTACAAGCAAAAACTAAAGCAAGAAGTACCAGTGACGCTATGCTACTCCACATGACTGTTTTGCTAGCACAGACTGGAATATGTTCTGGGATTCATCCAATGTTATTGAGGAGTATACCACCTTAGTCATCGGCTTCATCAATAAGTGCATCGACAACGTCGTCCCCACAGTGACCATACATACAGTACATATACTAACCAGAAGCCATGGGTAACAGGCAACATCCACTTTAAGCAATACCGGTACCCCCCCCCCCCCCCCCGTATATAGCCTCATTATAGTTATTTTATCGTGTTACTTTTTATAATTTTTTACATTCGCTTATTTGGTAAATATTTTCTTAACTCTTCTTGAACTGCACTGTCGGTTAAGGGCTTGTAAAGTAAGCATCTCACGGTAAGGTCTACACTCGTTGTATTCGGTGCATGTGACAAATAGTTTGATTTGATGTGATTTGACCTACCTTGGATCGCTAACATACTGATTAGGATCACAATTCCTGAATGTAAATATTATGGGGACACCTATAGACTGGCAGCCAAGCATGAGTTATCAGTGTAGCCTATTATCGTCTAGACATGATTTTGAAATACCTTAACAACCTGGAATAAAAACCTACCCTACAGGCTTTCACATCATAAATCAATTGATTTAAAAGAAACAATTACAGGGGGAAGTTTGGAATCGTCCAGTGGAATAATGCACATGCTTGGATAATTACATAACCAACGCCTCTAGTAATACGACTCCCATCCGAATAGGGCTATGTAACACGGCAAATAATAGGTTTACCGCATAAAGAGTGTGCTGCATCATCCCTTGGGATCTGCCCAAAGGCAGAAATATTACTGAAATATTCTAGTTCCTACACATCGCCTTCTATACTTCTATAACAAAATAGGCCTTTTATAAATCAATATCAAAATGGTCATTTTTCAAACACCTGAAACAGCCTTCTCCTGCAATCTAGACATAATCATTATCCTTAATTCTATGTAAAAAAATATGTTTATTTAACTGCACATCTGTATACATCTTGAGCTGTCTGTATCCTCCTGACTGGTGGTTATTTCTTTGAAGAAACTAAATATGCAACTTTGCATCTCTGCTAAAATCTGGGTAAAAGATTGAAAGGAATTTGAGTCTTTTAGTGCATTCGGAAAGTATTCAGACTATTCCACATTTTGTTACGTTACAACCTTTTTCTGAAATGGATTAAATAAAACATTGTCCACATCCATCTACACACAATACCCAATAACTGGTGCATCTTGTTTCCATTGATCATCCTTGAGATGTGTCTATAACTCGATTGAAGTCCACCTGTGGTAAATTCAAATGATTGGACATGATTTAGAAAGGCACACACCTGTCTATATATGGTCCCACTGTTGACAGTGCATACCAGAGCAAAAACCAAGCCATGAGGTTGAAGGAATATTACATACAGCGCCGAGATAGGATTGTGTCGGGGCACAGATCTGGGGAATTATACCAAAACATTTCTGCAGCATTGAAGGTCCCCAAGAACACAGTGGCCTCCATCATTCTTAAATGGAAGAAGTTTGGAACCACCAAGACTCTTCCTAGAGCTGGCCGCCTGGCTAAACTGATCAATCGAAAGAGAAGGGCCTTGGTCAGGGAGGTAACCAAAACCCGATGGTCACCTTGACAGAGCTCCAGATTTCCTCTGTGGAGATGGGAGAACCTTCCAGAAGGACAACCATCTCTGTAGAACTCCACCAAACCAAACAATCAGGCCCTTGTGGTAGAGTGGCCATCTCCACAGAGGAACTCTGGAGCTCTGTCAGACTGGAGCATCGTGTTCTAGGAAGAGTTTTGGTGGTTCCAAACTTCTTCCATTTAAGAATGATGGAGACCACTGTGTTCTTGGGGACCTTCCATGCTGCAGAACTTTTTTGGAATCATTTGCCAGATCCATGCCTCGACACAATCCTGTCTCGGAGCTCTACTGACATTTTTCCTTCGACCTCATGGCTTGGTTTTTGCTGTGAAATGTCACGCCTGCTCCCGTTCTCCCTGCCTGTCTTTCATTATGTACACCATCATTACGCGCAGCAACACTCATTGGACTAACCTGGACTTTGTTGATTGCCCCGTCTATAACTGTCTGCTCCCCCATTTGTTCCCTGTGTCAGCATTGATGTTGTTATTTTCTCCCCTGTCCAGACGCTGTCCTTTCCTGTTTCATGTCTGTTGCTCAGGGTAGCCTAGTGGTAGTAACCGGAAGGTTGCAAGTTCAAACCCCCGAGCTGACAAGGTACAAATATGTTGTTCTGCCCCTGAACAGGCAGTTAACCCACTGTTCCTAGGCCGTCATCAAAAATAAGAATTTGTTCTTAACTGACTTGCCTAGATAAATAAAGGTAAAAAATAAAATAAACAAAATAAATGTTCTCCCTGTACCTGCTTCTTGTCTACCAGCGTCGATCCTTACAGAATGATGATAACACTAAAATAAACATCAGGGGTTTGGGTGTTTGTTTTGGTTGGTGATGTCAGGTCCGGGTGCCATCGCAGAGGGAATCTGGGGTGCCTCAGCTAGCTCGTTGGTCTTACAAGCCTCAGCTAGCTCGTTGGTCTTACAAGCCTCAGCTAGCTCGTTGGTCTTACAAGCCTCAGCTAGCTCGTTGGTCTTACAAGCCTCAGCTAGCTCGTTGGTCTTACAAGCCTCAGCTAGCTCGTTGGTCTTACAAGCCTCAGCTGGCTCGTTGGTCTTACAAGCCTCAGCTGGCTCGTTGGTCTTACAAGCCTCAGCTGGCTCGTTGGTCTTACAAGCCTCAGCTGGCTCGTTGGTCTTACAAGCCTCAGCTGGCTCGTTGGTCTTACAAGCCTCAGCTGGCTCGTTGGTCTTACAAGCCTCAGCTGGCTCGTTGGTCTTACAAGCCTCAGCTGGCTCGTTGGTCTTACAAGCCTCAGCTGGCTCGTTGGTCTTACAAGCCTCAGCTGGCTCGTTGGTCTTACAAGCCTCAGCTGGCTCGTTGGTCTTACAAGCCTCAGCTGGCTCGTTGGTCTTACAAGCCTCAGCTAGCTCGTTGGTCTTACAAGCCTCAGCTAGCTCGTTGTTCTTACAAGCCTCAGCTAGCTCGTTGGTCTTACAAGCCTCAGCTAGCTCGTTGGTCTTACAAGCCTCAGCTAGCTCGTTGGTCTTACAAGCCTCAGCTAGCTCGTTGGTCTTACAAGACTCAGCTAGCTCGTTGGTCTTACAAGACTCAGCTAGCTCGTTGGTCTTACAAGCCTCAGCTAGCTCGTTGGTCTTACAAGCCTCAGCTAGCTCGTTGGTCTTACAAGCCTTAGCTGGCTCGAGAGGTCTTCATGCCTCGATGGGCTCGGCAGGTTCCCACCACACGTCATGCTTCAGCCGGTTCATCAGGCTCTCATGCCTTAGCTGAATCGTCGGGCTTTCACTCCTCAGCTGAATCGTCGGGCTTTCACTCCTCAGCTGAATCGTCGGGCTTTCACTCCTCAGCTGAATCGTCGGGCTTTCACTCCTCAGCTGAATCGTCGGGCTTTTACCCCTCAGTTGAATTGTCGGGCTAACAACGCCTCAGTGGGATCGTCGGGCTTTCACCCCTCAGCTGGATCATCAGGCTCCCACGCCTCAGTGGGATCATCAGGCTCCCACGCCTCAGTGGGATCATCAGGCTCCCACACCTCAGTGGGATCATCAGGCTCCCACGCCTCAGTGGGATCATCAGGCTCCCACGCCTCAGTGGGATCATCAGGCTCCCACGCCTCAGTGGGATCGTCAGGCTCCCACGCCTCAGTGGGATCGTCGGGCTCCCACGCCTCAGTGGGATCGTCGGGCTTTCACCCCTCAGCTGGATCATCAGGCTCCCACGCCTCAGTGGGATCGTCGGGCTTTCACCCCTCAGCTGGATCATCAGGTTCCCACGCTTGAGCAGGTTTTCCAGGCTCCCATGCCTATGCCGGTTCATCGGGCTTCTATGCCACAGCCGGCTTGTCCAGTGCCCATGCCTCAGCCGGCCCGACAGGGTGGAACACCGGGTGGCGCCTCTCGTATTCTGCCAATTCTATTCTTTGGTATGGACAGGGTTGTGTGATTGTCTATAGGTTGAAAACACTCCTGACCGGTAGAGCTTTACATGACGGCACTACAGTGCAACTGTAAATAGTTTGAATTGAGGGCCTCAATTAATTTGAATGTATCGATAAGAACTAATGGATTCACAAGTACATAGACAGTGGGCATAGATGTCAGATCCACATCTAGTTTTGATTTGTGAAATCAACATAAAATCAACAAAACATTTCACCATGTCAATGGATTTAGGTTAAAAGTTGGGTGAAAAAAATACAAAATTCCCTTACGTTGATGACTTTTTGCAAATCCAATCAGTTTACCGCGTTGATTCAACGTCATCACATTGAATTTTAGTTGTTGAAATTAAGTGGAAACAGCATTGATTCAACCAGTTTTTGACCAGTGGGTAGGTTCTTTTTCTCTGCTCTCTGTATATCTCTCCCTAAACACCTGTCTCTCCTCGCCTCTGTCCCAGGTGTCAGATGATTTGTCAGACTCTCCAGAGCTGGGGCCCGTCTCCTATATGGAAACCTTTCTGGTCCGGAGGCTGTCCTGTCGCACCATCCAGCTGCCCCCTCTGGCCTTCAGGCAGGCTGAGCAGTACTACTGCAACTACAAACCTGAACCAGACACGGTCATGTTCCCACCACGACCGACCACACTGGCTCTACGCACCCCGCCACTTATTGCCATCACCTCCGCTGACACCAGCAGGTGAGAAGTGTGTGTATGTTTGTTTGTTCCCTTGTTAGTTTTGATCAAATGCAATGAATGTTTAAACTGTCGGGCTGAATGGGAAGAGTGTTTCGTCGTTTTGGATGAGCAACAGTTATACAAATATAGCCCTTCGTTTTCTGTGTGTTTTTGGTAGATATTGAAGTGAACCCTGACTCACTTGTTTACTGAAGTCTGAATCATCAGTGTATTTCTAATAAAGATATATTTGCCAGTAATTGACTGGTTTCATTACCAAGGACACAATATACGGATCTGGAAAATATTTTGATCAGGGCGTCAGAGAACACATCAAGTTTGGCAAGTGCTTTTTGGCCTTGGCAGGTGCTTTGTGGCCTGGCAATGTCTTTGTAATATGGGACTGAGAGAAGAATGTAGGACCATGTAATTAGATTTCATAGAATGGACAGAGTCCCTGGGCTATATGACACCTTGCTCCACTCATCATGAAATCTGTCGTCTTCATCAACAACCAGTTACATACATTGCAACGTCCAATGGCTTGACACAATGGCTCTCATCCAACTGCTGAGGACGATGATGTCGTTTGTACCAATGTTCCAGCATGTCAAAATGCTTTCATCCAGATAGATGAAGACAGCATGAGGGCAAATCCACGATAGCAGAACTAAGCTGAGTTTAAACAAACCGTACAACTCTATGCACAATGACTAATTGTATTAGAATTCATGTGATGGAGATTGAGAGCACTATGTACATTTCTGTTGCATTGGATAGTATTGGATTACGCTATTGACTGCAAGTACCAGAATGCTTCGTGACAGGAAGTGGAAGTGAGAACGCTCCACTTATGAACAAGTGACAAGTGATTAGCCTGGCTTTCGCTAGCAACTTTCTTTCTTTCTTTATAGTTTTGTAGAATCTAGAGTGGTGAACACATTTTATTACTAAAAGAAGCGTTAATTTTATAACCAATGTCCTGAGTCATTACCTTATAAATTGTAAAGTTTTAATTTCACGTGCACAAGTACAGTGAAATGCCTTTCTTGCAAGCTCCATACCCAACAATGCAGTAATCAATATCAACGTAGCACTAAAAATAACACGAGGTAGAACAAAAACACACAAGAAATAAGAACACGAGAAAGTAAGAAGCTATAAACAGAGTTAGTTCCAATACTATATTTACAATGTCCAGGGATACTGGAGTGATAGAGGTAGATAGGTGTAGGGTGACTAGACATCAGGGTATATGATAAACAGAGTAGCAGCAGCATAAATAATGATTGCATGCGTTTGTGTGTGCGTGCGTGAGTGTAGAGTCAGTATTAGTGTGTGCATGTTATGTGTGTGTTGGAGTGTCGGTGAGTGTGTAGAGTCCTGTGAGTGTGCATAGAGACTGTGCAAAAATATAAATACAACTCAAATAGTCTGTGTAGCCATTCTGTTAGATATCTAGCAGTGTTATGGCTTGGGGATAGAAGATGTTCAGGAGCCTGTTGGTGTGAGACTTGACACCAAATGCCGTGCGGATGCAGAAAGAACAGTCTATGGCTTGGGTGGCTGGAGTCTTTAACAATTTTCCAGGCCTTCCGGTGATGTTCCTTGGCTGCCCGCACCAGCCTCTGTAGCTCCATGCGATCGAGGGCGGTGCTGTTGCCATACTAAGAGGTGACGCAGCCAGTCCAGATGCTCTCAATGGGTCAGCTATAAATCGCTATTTGAAGGCCCATGCCAAACCTTTTCAACATCCTGAGGGAGAATAGGTGTTGCCATCGCACCAAAACCCGTTAGGATGAGCCGCAACGAAGATCAAAGGGATGAAGCAGCTGAAATGCCTGAGGAAGAACGTCCACATGAAGCAGAAAGAACGAGACAAAAGCAGAGAGAGTGATTTTTTTCTGCTTTAATTTCTTTCATCACATTCCCAGTGGGTCAGAAGTTTACATACTCTCAATTAGATTTAGTAGCATTGCCATTAGATTGTTTAACTTGGGTCAAACGTTTCGGGTAGCCTTACACAAGCTTCCCACAATAAGTTGGGTGAATTTTGGCCCATTCCTCCTGACAGAAATGGTGTAACTAAGTCAGGTTGTAGGCCACCTTGCTCACACACACTTTTTCAGTTCTGCACTCAAATTTTCCATAGGATCGAGGTCAGGAGCTTTGTGATGGCCACTCCAATAACTTGACTTTGTTGTCCTTAAGCTATTTTGCACAACTTTGTAAGTATGCTTGGGGTCATTGTCCATTTGGATGACCCATTTGCAACCAAGCTTTAACATCTTGACTGATGTCTTGTGATGTTACTTCAATATATCCACATCATTTTCCATCCTCGTGAAGCCATCTATTTTGTGAAGTGCACCAGTCCCTCCTGCAGCAAAGCACCCCCACAACATGATGCTGCCACCTCCATGCTTCACGGTAGGGATGGAGTTCTTCGGATTGCAAGCATCCCACTTTTTCCTCCAAACAAAAGGATGGTCATTATGGCCAAACAGTTCTATTGTTGTTTCATGAGACCAGATGACATTTTTCCAAAAAGTATGATCTTTGTCCCCATGTGCAGTTGCAAACCGTAGTCTTGCTTTTTTATGGCGGTTTTGGAGCAGTAGCTTCTTCCTTGCTGAGCGGCCTTTCAGGTTATGTTGATATAGGTCTCGTTTTACTATGGATATATAGATACTTTTGTACCTGTTTCCTCCAGCAACTTCACAAGGTCCTTTGCTGTTGTTCTTGGATTGATTTGCACTTTTCGCACCAAAGTACGTTCATCTCTAGGAGATAGAACGCGTCTCCTTCCTGAGTGGTATGAAGGCTGCATGGTCCCATGGGGTTTATACTTGCGTACTGGAAGTTTGTACAGAATAATGTGGTACATTCAGGCATTTGGAAATTGCTCCCAAGGATGAACCAGACTTGTGGGGTCTACAATTTTTTGGTTGATTTCTTTTGATTTTCCCATGATGTCAAGCAAAGTGTCATTGAGTTTGAAGGTAGGCCTTGAAATACATTCGCAGGTACACCTCCAATTGACTCAAATGATGTTAATTAGCCTATCAGAAGCTTCTAAAGCCATGCCATCATTTTCTGGAATTTTCCAAGCTGTTTAAAGGCACAGTCAACTTAGTGTATGTAACTTTTTGACCCACTGGAATTGTGATACAGTGAATTATAAGTGAAATAATCTGTCTTGTATCATGCACAAAGTAGCACAAATGTATGTAAACTTCCGACTTCAACTGTGTATACAGTATACAGTACCAGTCAAAAGTTTGGACACACCTACTAATTTCAGAGTTTTTCTTTATTTTCACTATTTTATACATTGTAGAATAGTGAATACATCAAAACTATGAAATTACACATATGGAATTATGTAGTAACCAAATCAACCTTTATTTTATATTTGAGATTCTTCAAAGAAGCCACCCTTTGCCTTGATGACAGCTTTGCACACTCTTGGTATTCTCTCAACCAGCTCCACCCGGAATGCTTTTCCAATAGTCTTGAAGGAGTTCACACATATGCTCAGCACTTGTTGGCTGCTTTTCCTTCACTCTGCAGTCCAACTCATCCCAAACCATCTCAATTGGGTTGAGGTGGGGTGATTGTGGAGGACAGGTTATTTGATGCATCACTCTCCTTATTGGTCAAATAGCCCTTACACATTCTGGAGATGTATTGGGTCATTATCCTGTTGAAAAACAAATCATAGGCCCTCTAAGTGCAAACCAGATGGGAAGGCGTATCGCTGCAGAATGCTGTGTTAGCAATGCTGGCTAATTGTGCCTTGAATTCTAAAGAAATCCCTGACAGTGTCACCAGCAAAGCACCCCCACACCATCACACCTTCTCCTCCATGCTTCACTGTGGGAACCACACATGCAAAGAATATTAAGTCTCACAAAGACACTGCGTTGGAACCAAAAATATCAAATTTGGACTGATCAGACCAAAGGACAGATTTCCACCAGTCTAATGTCCATTGCTCATGTTTCTTGGCCCAAGCAAGTCTCTTCTTATTATTTGTGTCCTTTAGTAGTGGTTTCTTTGCAGCAATTTGACCATGAAGGCCTGATTCACTCAGTTTCGTCTGAACAGTTGATGTTGAGATGTGTCTGTTACTTGAACTCTATGAAGCATTTATTTAGGCTGCAATCTGAGGTGCAGTTAACTCTAATGAACTTACTCTGCAGCAGAGGTAACTCTGGGTCTTCCTTTCCTGTGGCGGTCCTCATGAGAGCCAGTTTCATCATAGAGCTTGATGGTTTATAGGCCTAGGCAAGGTGGTAATCGTTTCTGTTTTAAAGTCTTTCCATGTACACGAATCACTGTTCCATCAAATAGACATGACATAGTTGTCAAAGTTTAGGCATCCGGCATTGGGTGGCAGCCATCTCTTAGGTTAGCTGTCAAAAAAGCACTTTATATTCAACTGTAATTTTCCTCCAAAGAGTGGCTGAATTTCTCTTGCATATCCAGTTTGTTGTTGGTTGCATGCACCTTGATTCGACTGCAAGGTAGTAGCAGTATATTCCTTTCTCAAAGCAACTATTCTGTAACTTTTAAGAAAGTAGGCTATTTTAAGTTCGCTGGTTCTGAAGCATTCTTTGGTAACCAAGTGGTATGAAATGGAGACCAAGTCACCACCTGTATGAACACAAAGACAGGACAGAGTGTCATCCTATTCATGAGTTGCACATTTCGTCACAATATTGTTTAAAACATTTGTTTTAGGACTAATGCCCAGCTGAGCAGTCTACACAATGCGTTATCAATGAGTGCTAATGAATATTTAATCAAAAGTCCATTACAGTGGCTTGGAAATAGAATGACATTTCAAAAGTAGGCAAATACTACAATTGGAAGCGAAATCATATGCATAATTTTGATGTCGCCAGATTGACTTTAGATGCTGTATGACGTTAGTTAGCTAGCTAAGACTGAGGGGAGACAACCAAATTCCAGGTAGCTAGCGTTCGCTTTCTTAGCTAGTTCTGACAAACTTTGCTAGCTAATGACAACATTGTCATCTGTCTAAAGGAAATTTGATGACATAATGATGGCAAGTTGTTTCCTACTAAATATTTGCCTACTTTAGCAACGTCATTGTATTTACAGGCCAATATATAGTGTAATTTAGATGACAAAAGTCATTAGCCTCCGTTTAGAATGGCTGGGCTTATCACACATTTTGGGAACCACTATGGCCAAGAGCAGCTTGAGAATGTTCATAACAATGGCATGACATGACAGAGTGATGGAGGTGCAACATATGAATACTCTAGTGATATAATAAGATCTTTTCAGAGTGAATATAATTGCACTTAAATAGTTTATTTTTGTATTATTTTATTAGTTTACTTAGATTTTTTGTATGTTTGAGTATTGTTAATACCTGTGTTTGGTTTGTTAGACATGTTTGATGTAGCAATGTAAGTAGATTTTTGTATTATGAATAAAAAATACACAAAAATAAATAACAAAAATGAATACTCTAGTGACCATTTACAGTGTTTTTATTTTATTTAAAATAAATAAAAATGTTACAGCAGTTGTTTTTTATTATTAATATTTTTATTATTTTTACATTTTTTATTATTCATAATACAAGAATCAACTTACATTGCTACATCAAACGGCAGCAGGGTAGCCTAGTGGTTAGAGTGTTGGACTAGTAACTGGAAGGTTTCAAGTTCAAACCCCGGAGCTGACAAGGTGCAAATCTGTCATTCTGCCCCTGAACAGGCAGTTAACCCACTGTTCCTAGGCCGTCATTGAAAATAAGAATTTGTTCTTAACTGACTTGCCTAGTTAAATAAAGGTTAAAAAAAAACATGTCTAGCAAACCAAACACAGTTATTAACAATGCTCAAACATACAAAAAAAAAAAAAAATACAAAAAAGAAACAATTTAAGTGCAATTATATTCACTCTGTAAATACATTATTATAATGATTCATGAAGATGTTATTATTTTTGTTATTCACTAGGGTTAGTGTTTTAATAAGATAATTAAATCAGAAAAATTGGTAATTTATGTATAGAATTTTGGAATTTTTGTTTGTGTATAAAGTATTTGGCAACAAGTATAAAAAAATTAACAATAATTTCAGTGGTTATGTTATCATTGCAATAGTAACATTATATATTTTATGTTAAAATTATAGGCAGTGTTCATAATGGTAAATAAGTACTTTGCAAGGTTTTCCCAAAATTCGGACACAAATTTACATTCAAAGAACAAGTGAGACAGATTCTCACCTTCTTTTTCACAGAAAACGCAGATATCATCAATAGCCACAAATTTGGACATCATAGAATTACATGGATATATCTTATGCAAAATGTTGAAGTGCACTTCCTTAACTTGGTTGGGTATACAGTATTTGTAAGGTCTTAACCATGCATTTTTCCAGACAATGTCAGGAATAAGCATGTTCCAGAAAAACTTTCCTCTCGGTGTAAGTTGGTTTTGTAAATGAAGAATTTGTCTTATATATTTATTACAACAAGATTTCTCAAGTAAGCCCACACCTTCCAATCTGAGTTCTGGATAAACTTAGTGATCATTCCCAAAATTAAGGTGACTTTTCATAAGTGTAGTTAGACCACTGGGAACGGCTTTGATCACAGAAATAAACTCTCTGAAAGGTATTGGAAACTCTTTCAATGTTATAAATTGTTCATATGTGAGAATATTACCCTTGTTGTCAAAAAAATATCAAGGACAAAGTCAATATTCCTCTCATGCCAGCTGGGGTAGAACAATGACTTATTCCTTACAGTTATGTCTGAATTATTCCACAAAAGAGCTTTATGAGGGGAAACATTGTGCAGGAAACAGATTTTCCAGGCCAGTAAAAGCTTGTTGGTGAAACCTAGCCAATTTAGCTGGTAATCTTTCAGGAATATTATTGCATTTCAGTAAAAATTTCAGAAAAAAATTGAAGACCTCCCAATTTATTAAACACATTATTTGGAATGAAATACCATATTGAATCAGTATCGAGCAAACATTTTTTCAACCAGTTTATCTTGAAAGTGTTGTTTATGTCAACAAAGTCTAACACTTCTAGACCGCCTTCAGCTCTTTGGTTAGAAAGGACATCTTTTTTTAGTTTGTGAGACTTATTTTTCCAGATGAAGTCAAGAAAGGTTTTATTGATCTCTTTAGTAGCTGGATTTACACATAACGATAATGAGGGGTACACAAAACGAGACAGTCCTTCTGCCTTGGACAGAAGTACTCTCCCAAGTATAGAAATCTCTTTGTAGCCAATTATTAAGTATATTTTTAGTTCTCTTAATTTTAGGAGAGAAATTCAAATGTTGTCTGACTAAGTGTTTTTTTGACAGATGTATTCCTAAATATTTAACACAGTCCTTTACAGGAATATTTTCTATTTCTTTATCATCAGAGTCAAAATAAACATAAGATTTCACATTTAGAAACATTCAGCATTAATCCTGATGCAATAGAAAATGCAGTTATAGCATTAAGGGTGACCTGGTCTTTGTCTCTTAAGAAAAGAGTAGTATCATAAGCCAGTTGGGAAATTTAGATTTCTTTGTTAAAAATGGTTAAGCCATACAAATTTGCATCATTCAGAATATCTAGAGATAGAAGTTCCACAACCAAAATGAATAAAAATGGCGAAATTGGGCATCCCCGTCGTACACTTCTGTTGATACTAAATCTTTTGGAAGTATTAAGGTTTAGTAGCATAGAACTATTTATATCTTTGTAAAACATGCAAATTACTTTAAGAAAATTTTCACCAATCCAAAAGGTTTAAGAGACCTAAAGAGAAATTCATGTTCAATTGTGTCAAAGGCTTTACAGAAGTCCAGAAATAGGACAACCGCATCTGAGTCAATTGCATCTGAATAATCTATAAGGTCCAGACTATACGAGTGTTAGAGCTTATGTGATGGCTCTTCATAAATCCTGTTTGAGTCTCATTTATAATGGTATCTATTCCTTTCTTTAATCTTTTGGCGTAAAGCAGAGCAATCAATTTGTAATCGGTATTTAATAAAGTAATTGGTCTCCAATTGTTAATGAGAGAAGGGTCTTTATCAGGCTTCGGAATCAGTGAAATAAGGCCCTGTTTCATAGTGGAGACCATTTCCCCTTTTTTAATGCAATCTTGAAACATATTGAAAATCGGGTCTTCTAGTAACTCCCAAAACTGTCTATAGAATTCAACTGACAGGCCATCAGGGCCAGCTGATTTCCCTTTTTTCATTGAATTCAGAGCCTCTCTAATTTCTTCAATTGACACAGGTGAATCGCAAACTGAGTGGAAATCATCCTCAATTACAGGGACACAATTCTGAATGTGGCAAATGTAGCTTTCACAACCGTCTTCCTGAAATTGAGAGCTGTAAAGGTTTTCATAAAACAAATTGACAAATGATGATATTGTAATGGGATCTTTGCATAAAACATTGTTAATTTTGAGTGCAGTTATAGATTTTCTTTTGTAGTTTCTCTTTACAAGTGCAAAAGAGTAACTAGTGTTTTTCTCCCCCTCTTCAATCCATTTGGCTCTTGACCTTACAAAGGCGACCTTTGCCAGATCTGTGTAAGATCTGTGTAAGTCTGTTCTAATTCTAGTTGTAAAGACCTGAACACAGACTCTTCAGATAGATTATCTTTCTTTAGAAAACTGTCAAGCTTGCTCATCATCTCCTTTTCTCTATTGTTCTTTAATTGCATCAGCTCTTTGGTGTGTTTAATGGCTACCACTCTGACTTTATATTAGAAAAATTCCCATCGACTTCCATGACCCAAGTCTTTTCTAGCAAAAATATCTTTAGCTAATGACCATTTACAGTGTTGTATAGATTATATTCCTGACTATGATGTCGGTGCTGTTTCCTTCCTTGGTATTCATAGACCAACACATTTGAAACCCCACGTTTTTGCCTCCCCTCACCATCTAGATTTCTTAGGGCATGTTCGTAAATTCACTCTGGTTATCTACTCCGATTTCAGAGCACTCTCGTCTCAGTGTGCCAGAGCGCGCAGAATATCTGATGAATTTACATATCCAGTGAATATGGCCGGTGTCAGTAAACGTCGCAAAAAAAAGCGTAATTAAAATGTTGCCTGCAGCAGTTAGTCACCAATGCTCTGGATAACATAAAAAACCCTAACCCTATGCTCTGCTAGGGCGAGTAAAATGATCAGGGTGAGATGTTCTCTCTTTGTTTTTGGAAGTAGCTAGCCAACGTTAGTCAGTTAGGTTGGGTGCTTGACTGCTGTTGTGAGTCCAGAACGCTTGGATCAAGTGTCACAATAAGGTGTCGAGCATGCGTGTCAAACTCATTCCACGGAGGGCTGAGTGTCTGAAGGTTTTAGTTTTTTCCTATAAATTAAAGACCTAGACAACCAGGTGAGGGAGTTCCTTACTAATTAGTGACCTTAATTCATAAATCAAGTACAAGGGTGGAACGAAAACCCACAGACACTTGGCCTTCCTTGGAATGAGTTTGACACGTGGTGTAAAGTGTAGAACTGTGTGCTGTTTTCAAGGGATTGTTAAATAAATGTTAACTATTTGGTTGTAATATCATCACTGCTTGAAAAGCATAGTCAGACCTACAAATTTCAGATTATTACATACAAAAACAAATGCACACATTTATCACTATCATCAGAGTTATACAGCAAGTAACTGCATGCTTTTAATGATCAGTAAACCTCAATCATGTCATTTCAGATACATAGGGTAGCCTCGAGATGTCTCTCAATATTGGCCACCATGAATTGGATATTTGAGTGATATAAAATCAAATTAAACTATACCTGACAAGTATGAGTGGTTGAAGTTAATTTCCCATATTTTGTGGGCTCTGCCTTTCAAGCAGCAGAAGGGCACATTTGCCAATGTAGGCTACAGTTAGTTGATCATGTTTACTTTGCAAGGAACCAGTAGAAACTTTGTATAGCTGGCTAAACATATAAGTAGAACTAATGTACTTTTATCTCCAACCAATGTAGGCCTACCGAGCGAAGTTAGCCAACATGATCCACTTTTCAACATTGTTTTTAAGAGTGTTTAATTATGATTGCTTCTGACAGAAATATGATATAGGCTACATTGATTGATGGACCACGACATATTGGCTAGCTAGCTAATAACAGATCACGTCAATATGGCTAGTTATCAAGCAAACTTTCAGGGGGTAAACTATATGACGAAATCCAAATATTGTTTGGATGAGGACTTGCAGATGTCGAGCTCTAAATTTGTTGTTTGCTTAGCTAGCTATATGCCAAATGGATAGGCACCTTCACATATCTGAAATTACATGATCAATTGATGTTTACTGATGATGATGAGCATTCAGTTACTTGCTGTACAACTCTGATGATAGAGCTAAATGTGTGCAATTGTTCTGCATGGAATATCAGAAATGTGTTTTTATGACTGCGCATAATAGTTGATAATATTTCAACCAAATAGTTAGAAAATGTATCAATCTGTCACACCCTGGTCATTATATTTTGTGTTTTTGGTATATGTTTGGGTAAGCCAGGGTGTGACATGGGTTTATATGTTGTGTTTTCGTATTGGGGTTTGTAGTAATTGGGATTGTGTATGATTAGGGGTGTGTCTAGTTAGGCTTGGCTGCCTGAGGCGATTCTCAATTGGAGTCAGCTGCTTATCGTTGTCTCTGATTGGGAACTGTATTTAGGCAGCCTGAGTTCGCGTTGTATTTTGTGGGTGGTTGTACCTGTCTCTGTAGTAGTCACCAGTTAGGCTGTAATTAGTTTCACTGGTTTGTTGTTTTCGTATTATCAGTTATTTCATGTACCGCGACATTCTTCATTAAAGTCATAAATAACCTACACGCTGCATTTCGGTCTGACTCTCTTCATTCAACAGACAAACGATGTTACAGAAACACCCACCACTCACAGACCGAGCAGCGTGTGAACTGGCAGGATCTGAAGGAGGACGTTATGGACAGCAGAAGCAGGGATTATACGACGTGGGAAGAAATCGACAGGTGGGCGGCAGACCCAGAGCGAGTGCAGGAGCCCGCCTGGGATTCCCTACAGCAATGCGAGGAGGGCTATAGACGTATGGATTCGAGAAGGAAAGCACGGCTATACAGAGCGAAAACGGAAAGTAACGGGGGAAAGTGCAGAGAGAGAGTGGCTGAGTCAGGAGTCAGACCTGAGCCTACTCTCCCTGTTAATCGTGAAGAACAGTTGCAGTGGGAGAGACTGCATCATTTGGAGATTTGGACATGGGAAGAGGAATTAGACGGAAAAGGACCCTGGGCGCAGCCGGGTGAATATCGCCGTCCCAAGGAGGAAATAGAAGCAGCTAAAGCGGAGAGGCGCAGGTATGAGGAAGCAGCACGGCGACGCGGTTGGAAACCGGAAAGTCACCCCCAAAAATGTATTGGGGGGGGCTAGACGGGAGAATAGTTATGCCAGGTAGGAGACCTGCGCATACTCCCTGTGCTCACCGTTGGGCTAGAGAGACCGGGCAGGCACCGTGTTATGCTATGGAGCGCACAGTGTTTCCAGTGCGGGTGCAGAGCCAGCTGCGACACATACCAGCCCTTCCTATTGGCCGGGCTAGAGTGGGCATCGAGCCAGGTAAGCTTGGGCAGGCTCGGTGCTCAAGAGCTCCAGTGCGCCTGCACGGTCCGGTCTATCCAGAGCCACCTCTACACACCAGTCCTCCGGTAGCAGCTCCCCGCACCAGGCTTCCTGTGCGTGTCCTCGCGCCAGTACCACCAGTTCCAGCACCACGCACCACGCACCAGGCCTCCAGTGCGCCTCGCCTGTTCAGCGCAGCCAGAGCCTTTCTCCTCTCCTGCGCTGCCGGAGTCTCCTGTCTGTCCAGCACCGCCAGTGCTCCCAGTTGGCCCAGCGCGTCCAGTGCGCCTCGCCTGTTTAGCGCAGCCAGAGCTTTTCTCCTCTCCTGCGCTGTTGGAGTCTCCCGCCTGTTTAGTGCAGCCAGAGCCTTTCTCCTCTCCTGCGCTGCCGGAGTCTCCTGTCTGTCCAGCGCCGCCAGTGCTCCCAGTCTGCCCAGTGCTCCCAGTCTGCCAGGATCCGCCAGAAGTGCCAGTCTGCCAGGATCCGCCAGAAGTGCCAGTCTGCCAAGATCTTCTAGATCGGCCAGACAACCTGAATCATCCAGTTCCACCAGCCAGCCAGGATTTACCGGAGCCTACTACCTGCCTGCTTCCTCTCAGTACTCCTCTCAGTACTGAGCTTCCTCTCAGTACTGAGCTTCCTCTCAGTACTGAGCTTCCTCTCAGTACTGTGCTTCCTCTCAGTACTGGGCTGCCTCTCAGTACTGGGCTGCCTCTCTGTACCAGGCTGTTTCGGTCCCGGGCTGCCCCTCTGTCCCGGGCTGCCCCTCTGTCCCGGGCTGCCCCTCTGTCCCGGGCTGCCCCTCTGTCCCGGGCTGCCCCTCTGTCCCGAGATGCCCCTCTGTCCCGAGATGCCCCTCTGTCCCGAGATGCCCCTCGGTCCCGAGCTGCCCCTCGGTCCCGAGCTGCTCCTCGGTCCCGAGCTGCCCCTCGGTCCCGAGCTGCCCCTCAGTTATGTGGGGATCAGGGTGAGGACTATTAGGCCATGGTCGGCGGAGAAAGTGGATTATCCCAGGATGCGTAGGAGAGGAAATAGGACATTGATGGAGTGGGGTCCACATCCCGAGCCAGAACCGCCACCATGGACAGACGCCCACCCGGACCCTCCCTATGCTCTTGAGGTTCGTCCCGGAGTCCGCACCTTAGGGGGGGGGGGTTCTGTCACGCCCTGGTCATTATATTTTGTGTTTTTGGTATATGTTTGGGTAAGCCAGGGTGTGACATGGGTTTATATGTTGTGTTTTCGTATTGGGGTTTGTAGTAATTGGGATTGTGTATGATTAGGGGTGTGTCTAGTTAGGCTTGGCTGCCTGAGGCGATTCTCAATTGGAGTCAGCTGCTTATAGTTGTCTCTGATTGGGAACCGTATTTAGGCAGCCTGAGTTCGCGTTGTATTTTGTGGGTGATTGTACCTGTCTCTGTGTAGTAGTCACCAGATAGGCTGTAATTAGTTTCACTAGTTTGTTGTTTTCGTATTACCAGTTATTTCATGTACCTCGACATTCTTCATTAAAGTCATAAATAACCTACACGCTGCATTTCGGTCTGACTCTCTTCATTCAACAGATGAACAACGTTACACAATCCCTTGAAAACTGCACATAGATAGATGTAAATAGTTTTAGCAGCCAAATCGAATGTATTGTGACATTTTATTGAAAACAACCTATAAGACTGATGGCTACAGTCTGATATTAAAACATTAAGACACAAGAGGGTGTGTGTTAGGGGGAATTTAGCACAATGCTAAAAACAAATGTGGAAGGGAAGCTTTGTTAAAATGGTGTGATATGACAATGCGTTTTCAGGATTGATTTATACAGTATAGTAACAAGCCTTTTATCATATCCTTATGCATTTCTATGCCTTGTATTATCTTCCCTATGGACAACAGGGAAGAACATTTTTGAGAATTCTAACAAAGAACAGATTGTGGGACGTCTTAGCTCAGCTTCAAGCTTGGTTAATTTATAATTATATTGGAATATTGGAAGACTTTACCGCTTCCAAGTTCAAGTTAAGGTGTTATTTGAACAATGCAATAGTGAAGTGTCTGAACGGGGATAGGTTACAAATAAACCATACCAGGATGGAGAAAGAAAGATCAGGCACTTCTTAAATGGGAGAGTCTGTCATACCCCTGTCCTCGCCAACAGCATGTGCATAGCAACCACTGCTCTGTCACAAGCCTATTTCTGAGGAGATAGCGTTTGTGCTATTGCCGTTGAAAAAATGTCAGCCCCTGGCCAGTTAGTTTGCAGTGTAATGGGCTCGAATCAAGCAGGGGGAGAGGAGGAAAGAACACACTGAGATTTGACTGAAAGTCCTCTCACGGGTTTGAAGGAAAAAAATAAAGAAATGGAAAATGTGCCAAAAGCAATGTCATGGTGGCGGTGGTAGAAGGAGCTCTCTCCTCTCTGGAGTCTGAGTCACAACCTAGGTCCCATCCACCCCCTATCAGTCTGTGTGGAGAAATGACACTGGACACAACACAAATATGAACTACAATGAAACAAATGTAGTTTGTCTGCCCATGGTCGCTAGTTAGCCTAGCGGTTAAGAGCGCTGGGCCAGTAACCGAAAGGCCACTGTTTCAAATCCCAGAGCCGACTGCAAAATATCTGTCATTGCCCATGAGCAAGGAGCTTAACCCTAATTGCTTCTGTAAGTTGCTCTGGATACGAGTGTCTGTTAAATGTCAAAAAGATAGTCATATACAGTAAGTATTTTATGTTAATACTTTAGGAATGTTTCATCCTTTCTGTTGCATTTAGGGATCCAAAAAGCAAACAAAATCTGTGCAATGCATTCAATAGCAATATATTATTATCAACAATAAAAAGGGAGACATATTTTAACATCCCTCTCCTGTTTTCCACCTTCAAAGGTGATGGTTTTGATTCCATGAACAATGATCAAAGTGATTGAACACTTGATTCACATTCTAATCATACTCTTATGACATTTTGATTCCCCCTATATTGATTCCATTAACAAGGGTCAGAGAAAAGCAACATTTGGATTGACTACCAATTCAGTTATGACATTAACTTACCCATCCCTTTGTACTGTATTTGTGTTGCGGTCAAAAGGAGGTGGCCAAAACATAGAAATAGAAAAACATAGAAAACAGAACATAGAATGCCCTCTGGCTCACCCCACTTTGGTCACGCCTCTGGTGCGGGGACCCTCTCTGCGGGCCCCGGGCTGTGGGCCTCGGACTGGGGACCCTCGTCACCTGAGGCTCCGGACTGGAGGCCATGGATCATCACTGGAGGCTTCGTGTCATGGATCATCACTGGAGGCTTCTTGCCATGGATCATCACTGGAGCCTTCGTGCCATGGATCATCACTGGAGGGAGGAGACGTATGGGCAGCCTGGTGCGTGGAGCTAACACAGGGCTCACCAAGCTGGGGAGACATACAGGAGGCGTGGTCCTTGGAGGAGGCACAGGATGAACCAGGCTGGGGAAACCTACTGGAGGCCTAGCCCTTGGAGGAGGCACAGGTCGAACCGGGCTGTGGTGGAGCACTGGAGTTCTGGTGCTTACCACTTGCAACTCTCCTCTTGGCTGAATGCCCACTTTAGCCCGGCACGGGCGGAGCGCAGGCATAGGATGAACCGGGCTGTCACAGCGCATTGGAGACACAGAAAGCAGAGCCGGAAGTAGGATACCCTGGGCCGAAACGGCGCACCGGAGAGCAAGCGCGCTGAGGTGCCACTATCTGCCCTGGCTGGATGCCCACTCTAGTGTGGCACTTGCCGAGAGCTGGCATATAGCGCACCGGGCTATGAGAGCGCACTGGAGACACTGTGCGCTTTACCGCATAACAAGGTGCCCGACCAGTACCACGCTCCTTACGGTAAGCACGGGGAGTTGGCTCAGGTCTATACCCTGACTCAGCCACCCTCCCCGGGTCTCCCCCCCACACCAATTTCTTTGGGGGGGGCTGCCTCTCGTGCTTACTCCGCTGTGCCAACTCCTCGTAGCATCGCCGCTCTACTTTAGTTGCTTCCAGTTCCTCCTTAGGACGGCAATATTTACCAGCCTGTGCCCTGGGTCCCTTGCCTTCCAATATCTCCCATGTTCATCCCTCCAGAAAGCGCTGCTCCTCCTTACCACGCTGTTTGGTCCGTTTGTGGTAGGAAGTTCTGTCACGGCCGTCGTAAGAAGTGGTCCAAAGTGCAGCGTGGTGAACGTACATTTTATTTGATTAAGTAAAATGTCGCCAACAAAACAAGAAATAACAAAAACGACTGTGAAGCTTACAAAAGCTATAGTGCCCCTAACAAAGACAACTTCCCACAAAGACAAAAGGGAAAAAGGCTCCCTAAGTATGATTCCCAATCAGACAACTATAGACAGCTGTCCCTGATTGAGAACCATACCCGGCCAAAACATAGAAATAGAAAAACATAGAAAACAGAACATAGAATGCCCACCCAAATCACACCCTGACCAAACCAAATAGAGACATAAAAAGGCTCTCTAAGGTGAGGGTGTGACACTAACCTTAACCCCTAACCCTTAGCCTAGCTAACGTTAGCCACCTAGCTAGAATTTATAACCTACAGGTTTTCGCAAATTCATAACATATTGTACATTTTGCAAATTTGTAACATATGATACGAATTGCATTTCATAACATATCATACAAATTGGGTGATGGATATCTGTAACCAACTTCATATAACCACCCAGAAGAAAGGCCCATGGACACCCACACTTCAGGTTGACTTGGTTTTTTATCTGCAGTAAAAGATATCAAACAGTGATGACAGGCATTGACAGGATGATCACAGCCACACTTTATCTGGTTAGATAGGACACAAGATATCTCTTAGATAGGAGCAAGAGTAATGATACATGCCCTCAATGTGAAGTGACATCAATCCATAAATACAGAGCACAAGTACAACTCTTTTTAAATAAACCCTTTAAAGGTAGTAAGAAAATAAACATTCACTTAATATTTCATTAAAGAAGCCTTGAATTACCAATAAATCACCTGCTAGCAATAGCTAGTGACATTACAGTGCACTGACTGAAGGTGCTAGTAAGCTCCTCATTAACATGGCTAGCTAAACCATGATTAACTTGCCGAAATAGGCATTAAATACATTAACAGCAACATAAATATATACATAGTCACATTCTCTAATGACTTTGGGGATATAGGAACCAGTTTTCAAAAGTCACTATTGTGTTATACAGTTTTAAACAGTTTTTATGCACAGAGGAAAGGGACACGAACCTGCTCTCAGAACATCTCTGTCAGACTGAAGAGCAGGCAGACCAACTTTTTAAATAGGGGAGAAGCACTCAAAATCCACTATTTGTTATTTCAAGGAAAATAATATAAAAAAGGTAAGTCTGAAGACCTCTCGTGTTGCCAACCTTACTACAATGGCAGTAAATATTTTTATGAATTCGACAACACAATGTTAGAAAACCTTAATAATAGCTACCCTTTTCTGAAGTGAATGGTTTCACCCACTGCTCTACCTGCGAATGGTGGTGTTCTTTGATATTATATTGCGCAGCGCAAGTGAGGTTGATGGAAACTAAATTTTCACACATCCACAAATGAATACGTACGAAACATAACAAATCATACTAAATGGAGTGTCTCCAATTTACATACAGAATAATACGAAATGCTCTGAGGTCAGGTTGTGACCCATCTAGATTACTGTTTGGTAAGTGCAGCAAAGAAAGACCTAGCAAAGCTGCAGCTGGCTCAAAACAGAGCAGCACGCCTTGCCCATATAGAACTAACATCAACAACATGCATGCCAGTCTTTCCTTGATGAGGGTTGAGGAGAGGTGAATTGCATCAATTCTTGTTTTTGTGAGAAAATAAATTGTTGAAATGTTCAAATTGTCTGTATAAGCAACTTACATACAGTGGTGTAAAGTACTTAAGTAAAAATACTTAAAAGTACACTTAAGTTATTTTTTGTGGTCTCTGTACTTTACTTTACTATTTATATTTTTGGCAACTTTTACTTTTACTTCACTACAGTCGTGGCCAAAAGTTTTGAGAATGGTGAAACAAATATTAATTTTTACAAAGTCTGTTGCCTCAGTTTGTATGATGGCAATTTGCATATACTCCAAGTCGCTCTGGATAAGAGCGTCTGCTAAATGACTTAAATGTAAATGTAAATGAAGAGTGATCAGATGAATTGCAATTAATTGAAATTAGTCCCTCTTTGCCATGCAAATGAACTGAATCCCCCAAAAACATTTCCACTGCATTTCAGCCCTGCCACAAAAGGACCAACTGACATCATGTCAATGATTCTCTTGTTAACACAGGTGTGAGTGTTGACGAGGACAAGGCTGGAGATCACTCTGTCATGCTGACTGAGTTAGAGTAACAGACTGGAAGCTTCAAGGGGAGGGTGGTGCTTGGAATCATTGTTCTTCCTCTGCCAACCATGGTTACCTGCAAGGAAACACGTGCCATCATCATTGCTTTGCACAAAAAGGGCTTCACAGGCAAGAATATTGCTGCCAGTAAGATTGAGCCTAAATCGACCATTAATTGGATCCTCAAGAACTTCAAGGAGAGTGATTCAATTGTTGTGAAGAAGGCTTCAGGGCGCCCAAGAAAGTCCAGCAAGCTCCAGGACCGTCTCCTAAAGTTAATTCAGCTGCGGGATCGGGGCAGCACCAGTACAGAGCTTGCTCAGGAATGGCAGCAGGCAGGTGTGAGTGCATCTGCACACACAGTGAGGCGGAGACTTTTGGAGGATGGCCTGGTGTCAAGAAGGGCAGCAAAAGAAGCCACTTCCCTCCAGGAAAAACATCAGGAACAGACTGATATTCTGCAAAAGGTACAGGGATTGGACTGCTGAGGACTGGGGTAAAGTCATTTTCTCTGATGAATCCCCTTTCCGATTGTTTGGGACATCTGGAAAAAAGCTTGTCCAGAGAAGACATAGTGAGCACTACCATCAGTCCTGTGTCATGCCAACAGTAAAGCATCTGGAGACCATTCATGTGTGGGGTTGCTTCTCAGCCAAGTGAGTGGACTCCCTCACAATTTTGCCTAAGAACACAGCCATGAATAAAGAATGGTACCAGCACATCCTCTGAGAGCAACTTCTCCCAACCATCCAGGAACAGTTTGGTGACCAACAATGCCTTTTCCAGCATGATGGAGCTCCTTGCCATCAGGCAAAAGTGATAACTACGTGGCTCGGGGAACAAAACATAGATATGTTGGGTCCATGGCCAGGAAACTCCCCAGACCTTAATCCCATTGAGAATTTGTGGTCAATCCTCAAGAGGCGGGTGGACAAACAAAAACCCACAAATTCTGACAAACTCCAAACATTGATTATGCAAGAATGAGCTGCCATCAGTCAGGATGTGGCCCAGAAGTTAATTGACAGCATGCCAGGGCGGATTGCAGAGGTCTTGAAAAAGAAGGGTCAACACTGCAAATATTGACTCTTTGACACTTGTGAAATGTTTGTAATTATACTTCAGTATTCCACAGTAACATCTGACAAAAATATCTAAAGACACTGAAGCAGAAAACTTTGTGGAAATTAATATTTGTGTTATTATCAAAACTTTTGGCCATTGACTGTACATCCCTAAAGAAAATAAAGTACTTTTTACACCATACATTATCCCCGACACCCAAAAGTACTCGTCACATTTTGACAGGAAAATGGTCCAATTCACACACTTATCAAGATAACATCCCTGGTCATCCGTACTGCCTCTGATCTGGCAGACTCACTAAACACACATGCTTACTTTGTACAGTAGATGATGTCTGACTGTTGGAGTATGCCCCTGGCTGTCCGTCAATAAAAAAATGAAATTGTGCCATATGGTTTGCTTAAGAAAGGGAATTTTAAATCATTTATACTTTTACATTTGATACTTAAGTACATTTTAGAAATTCAATTTACCATTCATACTTAACTATATTTAAAACCAAATACTTTGACTTTTACTCAAGTATTATTTTACTGGGTGACTTTCACTTTTATTTGAGTCATTTTATATCAAGGTATCTTTACTTTTACTCAAGTATGACAATTGAGTACTTTTCCCACCACTGCTTACATCTCTGACAGACATACTTACCCCACCAGACATGCCACCAGTGGTCTCTTCAAGTTCACAGCCTCAAATCCAGAATGAATTCACGGCTACACACATATAGAGCCATAATCTCATGGAACTGCCTTCCATGTCAAATTACTCAAGCAAACAGCAAAATATTGTAATGAAACAGCAGGGAGCATGTCTCGAACCCTCGGCCTTCATGCCGCGCTATCGACTGTTCCGCAAAAGCACGCTCGTGCGGTAGGGTGGATTTCCACGCGTATTTTTTGTATTTTTACATTTGTACATTTCTAATTGGACCTTTATTTAACTAGGCAAGTCGGTTAAGAACTTAAGAACAAATTCTTATTTTCAATGGCGGCCTAGGAACAGTGGGGTTAACTTCCTGTTCATAAACCCAGGGTCGTTACAATATGTTTTTAAAAAACAACACCTCGCAACACAACGTTTCTCCACCATCTGACGTACTTGTAATTTAACGTTATATGTTCATGTTTTTAAATGTATGGAAATTCTAAAGTATTTTTTGTCTGTGATGTATTTTTCGTGTCGGACCCCAGGAAGACTAGCTGTCGGCATTGGCACCGGCTATTGGGGATCCCAATAACATCTACAAATCTAATCCAAATAAAGAAAATGTAAACATCTTATTTCTGAAACATATAATGGCAGTAATGGATTTGACTTTAGGCTCAAGGTAGTCTATCCACATACCACGTACAGTACTGCGGGGAACACAGATAAGACATCGTCACACCAGCACTTTGCTGAAATGGGCGAGCATGCAGAGAGGGTGGTGCATTTGGAATTCAACTTCAGACAGGTTCTTATCGAAGCGACAGGGAGAGAGTGACATTGGACGGGACGTTGCTGATATTGCATTAACGACATTAAATGTTAATAAAAAAGATTCATTTTTTCTTAGCACAGTGTAGATGGCAATAGTGTTTTTAGCAATTTGGGAACTCGTTTATGTGTGGTGGCACATATTAATAATGACATTCTTTGCGCAAATTAGTCACCAAAATGGATGTATTGTTGGATAGATTCATTGGATGTCACTGTCAGGAGTGCTGTATAAGTATGGTTAGCAATACGAGGCAATGAACATTATTGAACTGCTTGCCTCTCTGTCCTCTTATAAGTAATCCAGAGAAGTGCCTGGATATTCTAGTAACGTTTCAAACTAATAAAAAAGCTTTGTTCAAACAAACTTGAATTAATGTAGGTCTCCAGCAGAACTAAGTTTTAGAAGACACCTTGGCAACAACAGCCCTGAGACACGGCGCCGAAAAAGTCCAGAGGCTTCACTCTTCATGTTTTTATCTGGACTGCGAGTCTATTAAAAACCTTGGCAAGCTGCGATGGATACTGGCGGCGGAAAAGTGACATCCCTCGTCGCAGGTAGCTTCGACAGCAGCAGCAGTGGATGCACTGGTGAAAACGCGAAAGCGCCTAAACATTTGTGGAGGCAGCAGAACCAAGCAGTGCTCTCTCCGCTCCACCACGCGCTCGAGGTACGGAAGAACAACCGGGTGAGACAAAGAGGATTTTCGGACACCGAGAAATACCTCAGCCCTAAGACCATGGACCGGACTTATGCAGTGGACACCGGGCACCGACCCTGTTTGAAGAAATCGCGGATGTCATGGCCATCCTCGTTCCAAGGACTTCGACGGTAAGGACACATATTTTCCTCTCAATCCAAACGAGAATTTGAAGGGCGTGTGTGAATGACGGGAAGCGAAAAAGTAAGTAGGCTTCCAAAGGTGGAAAAGAGTATTCGCATACTCCTCTATATAAAATATATGTCGGAACTTTGGACATGCTTTAGTTTCGATCCCGTAAATATTTTTAGGTAGCAGTGAAAGATATCCTATAGTGGTAGTCTAACCATTATTAATCTGACCGGCGAGAGATGACAAAGACGGATTTGTAAATGATGTATTTGTGGGTAAGGAATAAAAAAGAATGCAAGCAGATGGTTTGTTCATTCCTTTATAGACTATACGTTTAGTCTCAATACCCGTGTCTGTTGTTGATGATATTTGATGTCTTGATTGATGACTGTAGTTTGAAAAAAAGACAGCCTTGTGCTGAGACTGAGAGTAAAGTAAGGCGACACATTAATAACCTTCGGGAAACGTGGATCAAAGTATGCACAGGGGGTACACAAAGTCAAATACCCCATAGGAAAATATACTGTCACAATTTTGATAGTCGGTGAATAACAGCGATTGTACCCTACTTATGCTGGCTCGTGTTTAAATACAATAACTGTGAGTGCTTTCTATAGAATATGGTAAATCATATTTAGGCTATGTATATAATAATATTCCTTATCGCACCTTCTCACTGTCAGACAGCATGTCATACTTTACACAGCCAAAGTATTAAAATAAAGCAATACACAGCAGAGGACAACCCAATTGCTTCTGTGGCTGGACATGCATGTCTCACATTAGCTTCAATTTGTGAGCACATGAGCAAGCATAAGTCGCACTCAGACTCCCTCGTTTACTAAACACACCCCCTACTAGTAAAAAGCTATTTATATCAGCTGTAATAAGACAAATGGAAGCATCTTATCATATACTGTAAGGGAACAGACTCAGTGCAGAGCAGTTCCCCAGTCCCAATACAAATGTACCATAGTCACACTATCATGCCCAGGGCTGGCTCTAGCCTTTTGGAGGCCCTAAGCGAGATTTGGTTGGGAGGCCCCACACTTTGCAGCAATACATTTGAGAAGCTTCCTCTTGACCATGCAGAGAAAATATTTTGTTTTTAAGTTCACTTCCTGCAATTCTACACATTCTGCCTATGGGTGGGAGAAAATGTTTTAATTTTATAAAACATTAAATGCAGTTCTACGCATTTTGCTATGGGGCTGAGATATTTTTTGTTGTTGCAGTTTTACAGCTAATTCCCTGCAATTCTATCCATTTTGCCATGGTGTGGAGGGACACTTTTTGCATTTTTAAAGCTAATTTCCTGCAATTTTACACATTTTTTAATGCCTTATGCCCTGTTAATTTACTACATGGCCAAAATTATGTGGATACCGTCGAACATCTCATTCCAAAATCACGGGCATTAATATGGAGTTGGTACAAACTTTACTGCTATAACAGCCTCCAGTCTTCTGGGAAGGCTTTCCACTAGATGTTGGAACATTGCTGCGGGGACATGCTTTCATTCAGCCGCAAGAGCATTAGTGATGTCGGGCATTGATGTTGGGAGATTAATCCTTGTTCGCAGTCAGAGTTCCAATTCACCCCAAAGGCGTTCGATGGGGTTGAGGTCAGGGCTCTGTGCAGGCCAGTCAAGTTACTCCACAACAATCTCACCAAACCATTTCTGTATGGGCCTCGCTTTTTGCACAGGGGCATTGTCATGCTGAAACAGGAAAGGGCCTTCCTCAAACTGTTGCCACAAAGTTGGAAGCACAGAATTGCCTAGAATGTCATTGTATGCTGTAGCATTAAGATTTCCCTTCACTGGAATTAAGGGGCCTAGCCAGAATCATAAAAAAAACAGTCCCAAACCATTATTCCTCCTCCACCAAACTTTATAGTTGGCACTATGCATTGGGGCAGGTAGCGTTCTCCTGGCCTCTTCCAAACCCAGATTCGTCCATCAGACTGCTAGATGGTGAAGCGTGATTCATCACTCCAGAGAACGCATTTCCACTGCTCCAGAGTCCAATGGCGGCTAGCTTAAAAGCACTCCAGCTGACAGTTGGCATTGTGCATGGTGATCTTAGGCTTGTGTGCAGTTGCTCAGCCATAGAAACCCATTTCATGAAGCTCCCGACAAACAGTTATTGTGCTGATGTTGCTTCCAGAGGCGGTTTGGAACTCGGTAGGGAGTGTTGCATCTGAGGACAGACAATTTTTACTCGCTACGCGCTTCAGCACTTGGCAATCCCGTTCTGGGAGCTTATGTGGCCTACCACTTTGTAGCTGAGCTGTTGTTGCTCCTAGACGTTTTCACTTCGCAATAACAGCACTTACAGTTGACCGTGGCAGCCTCAGCAAGGCAGAAATTTAACGAACTGACTTGTTGGAAAGGCGGCATCCTATGACGCTGCCACGTTGAAAGTCATTGAGATCTTCAGTACGGGCCATTCTATTGTCAAAAAGATTGCATGGCTGTGTGCTTGATTTAAACAACTGTCAGCAACGGGTGTGGCTGAAATAGCTAAATCCACTCATTTTGAAGGGGTGTCCACATACCTTTGCATATATAGTGTATGGTATCTGAGTGAGAATGACTAACAAAATCAATGGGGGCCTACTGGAGGTCAGGGCCCCTGGGCACGTGCCATGAATGCCCGGTCGGTATTCGGCCATGATTACCACAAGTTTAGATAGCTGGCAAAACTAACTACCAATCTAAAAATTGTTAGCTGACATGGCTAATTGAGTGACTGTCAGTGACTGACGTAACATGAGAAAAACTGCTGATGGACAACTAAATTTCAAAATTGCACCCGGTGTATTCTACTATTCTTACTCTCAACAGTAGACCTCGACCGATTTATCGGTTGACTGGTATTATATCGGATGATATTAGCCTTTTGGGTGTGTTTGTATCATCGTTTAATCCACCGGAAAGGACTGATTAGAAGATTATATCGATACAGATGATATTAGCTACTATTCTTTTTATGGGTGTGTTTGTATCATCGTTTAATCCACCGGAAAGGACTGATTAGAAGATGCAGAGAAAAAGCTCAGAATAAAAGCCATTGTTCGTAGATACAGTCGAAGTCTGAAGTTTACATTCACCTTAGCCAAATACAGTTGAAGTCGGAAGTTTACATACACTTAGGTTGGAGTCATTAAAACTAATTTTTCAACCACGCCAAAACTTTCTTGTTAACAAACTATAGTTTTGGCAAGTCGGTTAGGATATCTACTTTGTGCATGACACAAGTAATTTTTCCAACAATTGTTTACAGACAGATTAATTCACTTATAATTCACTGTATCACAATTCCAGTGGGTCAGAAGTTTACATACACTTAGTTGATTGTGCCTTTAAACAGCTTGGAAAATTCCAGAAATGATGGCATGGCTTTAGAAGCTTCTGATAGGCTAATTGGACAACAGCAACAACCTTGTGAAGATGCTGGAGGAGACAGGTACAAAGGTATCTATATCCACAGTAAAACAAGACCTATATCGACATAACCTGAAAGGCCGCTCAGCAAGGAAGAAACCACTGCTCCAAAACAGCCATAAAAAAGCCAGACCACAGTTTGAAACTGCACATGGGGACAAAGGTCGTGCTTTTTGGAGAAATGTCCTCTGGTCTGATGAAACAAAAATATAACTGTTTGGTCATAATGACCATTGTTATGTTTGGAGGAAAAAGGGGGATGCTTGCAAGCCGAAGAACACCATACCAACCGGGAATCACGGGGGTGGCAGCATCATGTTGTGGGGGTGGCAGCATCATGTTGTGGGGGTGCTTTGCTGCAGGAGGGACTGGTGCACTTCACAAAATAGATGGCTTCATGAGGATGGAAAATTATGTGGATATATTGAAGTAACATCTCAAGACATCAGTCAGGAAGTTAAAGCTTGGTCGCAAATGGGTCTTCCAAATGGACAATGACCCCAAGCATACTTTCAAAGTTGTGGCAAAATGGCTTAAGGACAACAAAGTCAAGGTATTGGAGTGGCCATCACAAAGCCCTGACCTCAATCCTATAGAAAATGTTTGGGCAGAACTGAAAAAACGTGTGCGAGCAAGGAGGCCTACAACCTGACTCAGCTACACAAGCTCTGTCCGTATTGTGGGATGCTTGTGGAAGGCTACCTGAAACCTTTGACCCAAGTTAAACAATTTAAAGGCAATGCTACCAAATACTAATTCACTGTATGTAAACGTCAGACCCACTGGGAATGTGATGAAAGAAGTAAAAGCTGAAATAAATCATTCTCTCTACTATTATTCTGACATTTCACATTCTTAAAATAAAGTGGTGATCATAACTGACCTAAGACAGGGAATTTTTACTACGATTAAATGTCAGGAATTGTGAAAAGCTGAGTTTAAATGTATTTGGCTAAGATGTATGTAAACTTCCGACTTCAACTGTACATTTAAACTTTTCACAATTCCTGACATTTAATCCTAGTAAAAATTGTCTGTCTTAGGTCAGTTAGGATCACTATGACCTCAATGTTTTTTTCCCTGGATGGTTTGTCCTCGGGGTTTCGCCTGCCAAATCAGTTCTGTTATACTCACAGACATTATTTTAACAGTTTTAGAAACTTTAGAGTGTTTTTATATGCATATCCTAGCTTCTGGGCTTCTGGGCATATCCTAGCTTCTTAATCCTTACCGTAACCATTTTACATTTCAACTTCAAGGATCACTGATAGCAAGGACCGTTCACTGAGGCAACGCTTGGGGTGTGTGGCAACGTTGTGCCAAAAGCACATGTTGTGATGTTTTTCCTTTCAAGTCACCACTACCACAATTCAGTGGCTACAGCGGTTGCAGGTATCCTAGTGGTTAGAGCATTGGGCCAGTAACCACAGTGTTACTGGATCTAATCCCTTTGTTGACAAGGTAAAAACCTGTAGTTTTGCCCCTAAGCAAGGCAGTTAACCCACTGTTCTCTGGGCACCAAAGATCTGGGTGTTGATTAAGGCAGCTCCCTGCACCTCTCTGATTCAGAGGTGTTTGGTTCAATGCAGAAGACACATTTCAGTTGTACAATCCCCTACAATTAATGAAAACATAGCTACATACCAATACAAGGAAAATGTTTTTTTTTTCTAGCTGGCTAGCATGAGACATCTTAGTCTTCAGAGCCTAGGCATATTTTTTTTGCTGGAATCAGTGCCGTTTGTCCTGCCTTTCACTAGAGCAACACAGTTTTTCCATAAATCTAGTCTTTCTGGTGTTCCTACTAGAGGTTGGCCGATTATGATTTTTCAAAAACGATACCAATTATTGGAGGACCAAAAAAGCCGATACCGATTAATCGGACGATTACAACAATACTGAATGAACACTTATTTTAACTTAATATAATACATCAATAAAATCAATTTAGCCTCAAATTAATAATGAAACATGTTCAATTTGGTTTAAATAATGCAAAAACAAAGTGTTGGAGAAGAAAGTAAAAGTGCAATATTTGCTATGTGAGAAAGCTAACGTTTAAGTTCCTTGCTCAGAACATGAGAACATATGAAAGCTGGTGGTTCCTTTTAACATGAGTCTTCAATATTCCCAGGTAAGAAGTTTTAGGTTGTAGTTATTATAGGAATTATAGGACTATTTCTCTATACCATTTGTATTTCATTAACCTTTGACTATTGGATGTTCTTATAGGCACTTTAGTAGTGCCAGTGTAACAGTATAGCTTCCGTCCCTCTCCTCGCTCCTCCCTGGGCTCGAACCAGGAACACAACGACAACAGCCACCCTCGAAGCAGCGTTACCCATGCAGAGCAAGGGTAACAGCCACTCCAAGGCTCATAGCTAGCGAGTGACGTTTGAAATGCTATTAGCGCACGCTAACTAGCCAGCCATTTAACTTCGGTTACACCAGCCTCATCTCGGGAGTTGATATGCTTGAAATCATAAACAGCGCAAAGCTTGACGCACAACGAAGAGCTGCTGGCAAAACGCACAAAAGTGCTGTTTGAATGAATGTTTACGCGCCTGCTTCTGCCTACCACCACTCAGTCAGATACTTAGATACTTGTATGCTTGTATGCTCAGTCAGATTATACGCAACACATGACACGCTAGATAATATCTAGTAATACCATCAACCATGTGTAGTTAACTAGTGATTATGATTGATTGATTGTTTTTTATAAGATAAGTTTAATGCTAGCTAGCAACTTACCTTGGCTTACTGCATTTGCATAACAGGCAGTCTCCTTTTGGAGTGCAACGAGAGAGAGGCAGGTCATTATTGCATTGGACTAGTTAACTGTAAGGTTGTAAGATTGGTTCCCCGAGCTGACAAGGTGAAAATCTTTCCTTCTGCCCCTGAACGAGGCAGTTAACCCACCGTTCCTAAGCCATAATTGAAAATAAGAACGTGTTCTTAACTGACTTGCCTAGTTAAATAAAGATTAAATAAAGGTGTAAAAAAAAAAATATCGGCAAAATCGGTGTCCAAAAACACAGATTTCCCATTGTTATGAAAATGTGAAATCGGCCCTAATTAATCGGCCATTCCGATAAATCGGTCGACCTCTAGTTCCTACATTTAATATAGTGGTTTCATTAATGTCCTTTCCTCAAATAAAAAAAATCAGCTTTTTGGGTATCTTTGTAGGGCTGTTTGAAGAACAATTCATACAGATGTGTTTATTTAATTCCAGCTATAATAATAAAAATCAGATTCCCAAAACTCCCATATCGGTCAGACTCAATTGTAAATCCTTCATGTCTGAAGGAGACAACACCTGCGAGGGTAAAAAAAAAACATGCCCTGTTAAGAACTCTTTTTATTTTTTAAATATTTTTTATATATATTGACTTTCAATGTAAATTGAGTAGAGGCCCGTAGTGGCCGGGAGCCCTAAGCAACTGCTTATGCCTGGAACCGGCCCTGATCAAGGCGTCCCAAAACAAACTGTGCTGGCTCTGATTATTTTCTTTTCACATGGTCCTTTCCAGCACAATGCTACCGCTCAGAATGGCATGTTTCTGCAGTGTGAGAAGGTTAACAGGCCTACCCTACATTATTTTCACTAGTCCCTGATACCTGCATGCGCTTCATACATTCACAACAGTCTTAAGCCATTCTTTAAACCAGGAGCTGACTGTAGATGTTTTTAGGCAGTAGTGAAGAGCAAACGGCTGCTCCACATTCAGCCAGAGTCCTGGGGATTCTTCTGCTCTAATTATCCATTTTAGCTGCAAAGTAAAGTATAGAAAGACATTTCGTATTAAAGGTCACCTCAGTTTCCTGTCTGAAGTGCTGTAGCTAATGTAGTATCAGTCTCTGGACTAATATTCTCTTCAGTTATGAGTGACACCTCACCTCAGGGCCATGGGGAATATTGACCTAGCTGTGCTGGGAAGGGACTGTAAACATGCCTCCAGATCCGATATTCAGAGTCTAGACAGAAAGCAAAGCATGAGATCTGTTTATGAGATTGTAAAAAATGTTTAGAAATCGTATTTGGGAGAGAGGAAGACTTGCACTGTGTACAAAACATTAGGAACACCTGCTCTTTACATGACAGACTGACCAGGTGAATCAAGGTGAAAGCTATGATCCCTTATTGATGTCACCTGTTAAGTAGATGAAGGGGTGGAGACAGGTTAAGAAAAATATTTTTAAGCCTTGAGACAATTGTCATGGATTGTGTATGTGTGCCATTCAGATGGTGAATTGGCAAGAGAAAATAATTAAGTGCCTTTGAACAGGGTATGGTAGTAGGTGCCAGGCCACCGGTTTGAGTGTGTCAAGAACTGCAACGCTGCTGGGGTTTTCACGCTCAACAGTTTCCCTTGTGTATCAAGAGTGGTCCACCACCCAAAGGACATCCAGCCAACTGTGGGAAGCATTGGATTCATCATGGGCCAGCATCTCTGTGGAACGCTTTTGACACCTTGCAGAGTCGAAACCCCAACGAATTGAGACTGTTCTGATTGCAAAAGGGGGTGTAACTCAATATGTTCCTAATGTTTTGTACATTTAGTGCACGTGATCTTTATAGGAGTTATAGTCATATTTTGAATATTTCAGAGGGAGAGGGAGAAAAGGTGGTAAAAAGATGTGTAGTGTTGCTCATCACATTGCATTGTTTTAGTTGAGAGAAGTCCAGGGCCTTGTTCCTAGGAAGATGATTAGCCAGGGGACAGTGTGTATAATGGTCTCCCCTGGTCGATACCAGTTCACCCGGGACATTATGGCAGATAATGTATGGGACATGACCTGTCCAGCTCACTTCTCTCTCTCTCTCTCTCAATATTAAAGGTCATTAGAGAAAGTCATTTGGAGACTTTCAAGCGATACTAAGGCCCCATTTATTCAACCTAAACCACTATGCAGAAATGTGTGGGGTGAGCAAAACCACCTCCAAAGCTGTGAATAGCATGTTTGAACTGATGCCACACACTTACTGTTTACATAGCTGGGGTAAGTCGTGTGGGGATGGGGGTGGGGAGATTTATATCGGTCCGCTAATACAGGACTGAAAATGTTTGAACTTGATGTATTTGTGTTTGTCCGATAGTTATCTGTACAAAAACGTTAATCTGGGAAGACTTGTATATAAAATATGTGCTTGATATATGTTTTCCAGTTTCTTGAAATACTTTGCAAATGCAACTTATTTCTACGTGAAAACTGAAATGGTCTATTCATTCCTTTTCCATTTTAGTAGACACTCTTATCCAGAGCAACTTACTGTAGTGAGTGGGATACATTTTCCTACTGGTCCCGTGGGAATATAAACGCACAACCATAGCATTGCAAGCACCGTGCTCTACCAACTGAGCCACATCATCACAAACCACTTGAAGTCTCAATGTACTCAATTACTGTATTGGGATTTGTTTTTCTTCATGGTGCTAGAAAGTCTACTGGTACAAATCTAAATGACCAGCCTATGTACAATACAGTAATGTACATTTACATTAAGTAGTTTGTAAGGATGGTAAATTAATACTGCACAAAAAAGTGGTTGTTGTTTGATGAAGAAAAATAATAATAATTCGAATTTGATGTGAATATTTTGTGTTTTTTTCCCATAACTTTGCACCTTTTGATGTAAATGTTTGAGGACAGGGTTTTGTTCTTTCTGGAGGCCATTAGAATGACAATCGCAGAGAAAGAGGAAAGACAACAACTCTTACAATTTCAGCTATTGAATCCTGCAAGAGACTGTTCTTAATTATACAACTACATTTGTTGCCCAAACAAAATGCTGAAAAATGTGTTTTGCTGGCGCTACAAATGTCTATATCGGTCCGCTAATACTAGTAAAGGCACTACTTTTTCTAAATTCAGATTTTTCAGGGGGTGCTGCAGGACCCTCAACACCCCTACATCCCACGGCTATGACTGTGTATATGATAACAATGAATCAAAATGCTTAATTCTCCCATCACAATTACAATTGGTTACAATTTATTTGAGCCCTTCATAAGGCTACATCGTGAGGCTATCATAAGTATGTTATAACGCATGTCATAGGAAGTGACACCGGTTGATGTCAGCTTTTTTCTTACTTTGAGACCTTCTATTTTTTGGGGTATCTGTACATTAGTTTACTATTTATATTTTTGGCAACTTTTACCTTTACTTCACTACATTCCGAAAGAAAATAACACCCAAAGTACTCGTTACATTTTGTCAGGACAATTGTCCAATTCACACACTTATCAAGAGAACATCCCTGGTCATCCCTACTGCATTTGATCTGGCAGACTCACTAATGCTTCGTTTGAAATGATGTCTGAGTGTTGGAGTGTGCCCCTGGCTATCCGTCAATAAACATCAAATAAAATTGTGCTGTCTGGTTTAGTATAAGGAATTTGAAGTGATTTATACTTTAACTCAAGTATGACAATTTAGTACTTTTTCCACCATGATGTGGCTGGGGGTTATAGCCTTTCTTTCACATGACACATCAATTTAGACAAGTGTGTCTGTGTAAGCGTCATCTAATATTTCTAAAATATTTTTATCTGGACACTTTCTATTTACTTGGATATTTTCCTTATTGTACTCTACTACCACTTTTAGTATTCATCTTTACTAAGCTACTCACTGTTTAGCACATGACCTCACATGTGAATCCTTAAAGAGATGGGTGGGGCTGGCTTAAGACGGTGTGAACAATGCTGAATGGGTGTAGACAAAACGAGAGCTCTCCAGTAGGTACCAAAACATTCAAAAGCCATTTTCTTTAAAGTGGGTTTACAAGTTTATCAACTTTCAAACCAGAATTACTTTCCCATTGTTCCTCAAATGTAGTGTGTGATATACCATTTTGTAGCTCTGACACCGGTTGAAACATTTCAAATTTTGCTACATAAGACTGAATCCAGGTGGTGAGTCACATATATGAGAGAAGCTTTGTCACACACAGCTCTAGAAATCCATGAAAAGGACCATATTCTCAAGTACTAACACTCTTGTTTTGAAAGATTCAAGTTTCAAGTTTTATTAGTTGTATGTACGAGATACACATGGTATACACTGTCCAACGAAATCCTTTCTTGCAGATTCCTTCTCGACAATGCAACAACAATAGGAAATAATTATAATTTCTAATAACAATTACAAATTATTCCTCTTCTCTGAGGGGCTCTTTGGGTTAGCCTGGTGTCTCAACCTGGTCTCAGAGCATTTTGTATTATTCTGCACGTAAATACGAGACACTCCATTTAGTGTGGTATGTTACATTTCGTATGGTATTTATTCATTTGTTGATGTCCATCCCCATTTCATATAATATGTTACGAATTACACTTCATGTTATATGTTACCAATTTGCAAAACGTATGATATGTCACGAATTCTAGCTCGGTGGCTAATGTTAGCTAGCTGGCTAACATTAGCTTGTCTAGGGGTCCGGGTTAAGTTTACGTGTTAGGTGAAAGGGTTAGGGGAAGGGTTAGCTAAAAGGGTTAGGGTTAGGTAACTTGCTAAGTAGTTGCAAAGTAGCTAAAAGGTAGTAAGTAGTTGAAAAATGTCTAATTAGCAAAAATTGTCAAATTGTCCATAATGAGGTTTGAACTCGTTTGTGTTAAACGCCTACCCATCCTCCCCGACCAATCATCCAACTTTTGTTTTTGCTTTACGTAACCATCTGTCTTAACATATCATAGTAATTTAAGTCTCTTGGATTTACTTTTAGAGTACTATGTTACATCTATTCAATGAGACCAGGCTGGGTGGCTGCCTGTCTCAATGTGTTACTCAGTGACTGGCTCGGTGGGATGACATACAACCTCGAGGTAAAACACCACCACAATGTGTCACCACGCCACCAAGCCTGGAAACTAATCAGCACATCTGGGTGATGGGAAGGAAGAATACGTCAAATTCTGTCACAATTGTATTTCTACCATTCCACTCTTGGAGCCAACCGGTCACCAAGATGCCACATTCGTTTGTATCCGATGGGATGCAGAAAAGGCCGAAATACTTTGTCTTCTTTCTATACAAAACCTTTGATTTTTAATTCAATATAAAACGTGACTTGTCTGCTTTCACACAGTGGTCTCCATTAAGGCCCCTAATGGCACAGCCTGTGGTATAGCCCTCATCGCCAGCTTTAAGGCATGGGGTTTAACTGTATCATTCAATCTATGGAGTGTTGGTGAACAGGCTGATCATCACCACTGGGCATGAGGCTATATACAGTATATCCACACAGTCACAGTCACAGCATTAATGCTCACATTATTACATGGGCACAGCACTGTGGGATTACTCCACATGAGAAGAAATAGATACAGGGAAGACCTAAGTAACATGTATTGTTGCAATATATCTAAATCAAATCACATGCCTGTGTCTTACAATGTCTGCATATTTGATGAGTGCATAGGGCAATGGACTTGGAAGGCATATCAATAAATGGATGAATGCATTGTTTTGTCTTAGTTCAGGATCACTGCAAATCTCTTTGCATAACCTCAGAGCTTCCTCCTATTGCAATTGCTTTATTCTGCAATCATAAGGGTTTTGACATCTCATGTCTTTGAGCCAATTATGATAACTGGATGGCTGACTGGCCTAATATAATGCAATTTTCCATTTGGAAGAGTAACTGCTGGCAATTTGTGTCATCTTGATAAATTGCATGAAAGGTATTCAAAGTAAATGGCAATTCACCATCAGATTTAAATAACTTTTAGGGCTTTTAAAGTGATATACCTCTCCTTGTACTGTTGACACTGATGTCTTTAAAAACGGTGATAATGGTCAGGACTGATGAGAGAGAAGATGCCTGGTTGTGTTGACGGGACAATTATTGAGAAGGAAAAAAATGACGGTTATTTTATTTTCATGACGGTCTTCATCCATAACCATTGGTTATACGGTAATTGTCGCCAGCCCTACTACTCAATTCTATAGTAACTTCTCACTGAAGACTGATACATGACACTACAGAGTAAGACGAACTCAATAAATGCTCTAGTGCTCCTGATATGTAAAGGAAGTGTATTTCACCACTGTAAGTCATTTGACTATTGAAGTGGATGGAATAGAACCACAAATCCGTCAGGAGGTGAGAAATCCATATATACTTGACGGCCAGTCCTAATCCATTGCCAGGTCGATACAATGCTAAAGCCAGTATCAATTTCTATTGGTGACATCCGCATTTCCTTTCCTTGATGGATCAGTACAAAAATATAAACACAACATGTAAAGTGTTAGTCCCATGTTTCATGAATGAAATAAAATATTCTAGAAATGTTCCAAATGCACAAAAAGCTTTTTTTCTCTCAAATGTCTGCACTGTATGGCGTTAGTATTCAGGAACTGGCTCTGGAAAGCTGGCCCCCCTCTTGTCAGACCGGTGTAATTAAAACAGCTAATCGTTTCCCCTGCTATTATTGAGGTCAATGTCATCACATACTGTATTTGAGTGATTATTCACTGGGTTGTGCTACCAATTCGATGTCTTTTGAGAGGTGTAACTTGGTCATTTTAACATACTGTCATAAGGAGCACATGTTCAACTTCATAGCAAACATCTCAACGTGCAAAAACATTGCTATAGTAAGTCCCTATTAACTGACAAACGAAGTAACAGGTTTGATTGTAACATGGTCTTACCTCAGCAATAAATCCCCTTGTGACAAGGGGATTGGAAGCTTGTTGTGTGCAACAAGGAGTGGCAATAAAATACAAGCTTGTCTAGCCTGTCCATGAGTAACAGGGTTGATATGTTACGCTCGACCTGCTCTGTTTCCCACCACAAAACACCAGCAAATGGCCAAGAAGAGTAGAACCAGCTCACCTGATTTTTACACCATGATTTGATTAGTAGATGTTCAATGTCTCTTTAGAAATAAATACTATTAAAGGAATAGTTTCACCGTATTAAATCGAGAGTTCAGTATACGCAACAGGGTCGACTTTAACATGAGGGACAGACGTAAATGAATCACTAATCACATGAAATAAATGCTAAACTTTGGACATTACTTTGTCAAAGCAGCAAGTGGGTTCAATTCTGTCTAGAAGTCAGAGGGTGCACTGAAGGTCATGTCAAAAGGCTGAATCGTCACTTTAGCAAGTCTTTATTCATATGAAAAATTGGATTTATTGAATTCTCCATGTGATCTATATTAAATTAAATGCATTTAACAGGCTTTTAAAATGCAATATTTGTGCACGATTTCTACTTAAAATATCAGAGGGATGCAAAAAGTATTACTTTCGTGGGGAACGACCCCACCATACACTTCAGCGTTTCCCAACTCCAGTCCTTGACATTTTTGTTGCAGACCCAGACAAACTCACCTGATTCAACTCATTGAGGGCTTTATGATCAGTTGACAAGTTGAATCAGGTGTGCTTGTCTGGGGCTACAACAAAAATGTGTGCTGATGGAGGTACTTGAGGAGCTTTCTCAATATAGCTCATTGGAGCTACGTATACTTGAGGAACTTATTCTCATTCAAAACGCTGTGGTTTTCGCTAGGGTGCTTTGGGCCCTTTCCTCTATGGTAGATACAGTGAGCTCCAAAAGTATGGGGACAGTGACACATTTGTTTTAGCACTGTACTCCAGCATTTTTTTTAGATTTGAAATGATACAATGACTGAGGTTAAAGAACAGACTGTCAGCGTTAATTTGAGGGTATTTTCATCCATAGCAGGTGAACCGTTTAGAAATTACAACACTTTTTGCAACGCAATCCCCCGATTTTAGGGGAGCAAAAGTAGTAGGACAAAGTCACTTGTGTATTATAGTAGTCAAAGTTTAGTGTTTGGTCCCATATTCCTATCATGCAATGATTACTTGTGATGCTATAAACTTGTTGGATGCATTTGCTGTTTGTTTAGGTTGTGTTTCAGATTTTGTGCCCAATAAAAATGAATGCTTAATAATGTTATTGTAAAGAAAATAATGTTTTTTTCTCCATAAATGCGGAAGCTGTTTTTCAATTTCTTCAACAAACGATCAGGTCGATATAATTATAAAACATACATTAGTAAAGGAAAGGAAACACAGACAAAAATACTCCTTTAGTAATACAATTTGTAGGCAGAAGTTGGTACAGAGTACAGTATAACAGTATATAATAGTTTCTCCCCAAGTTCTGCAAAATGTCTAAGACATCCTGTAACTCATAAAGCCCAATCCCCCTTATGTACCCTTCCCTGGCAACAACATTTAAATAAATCTAACCTCCCCCTGACAGCAGGAACCATCTTGTTAGCAAGTAAAAACTCAGAAGTGGGTTTGACCGAAACGTGACCTTTCATCACAAGTATAGGGTCATAACAAGGTGAACGAGTGTACACATCTTCTGACAGGTGGCTGGTTTCATCAGGTCTGTGGCAGCCTTCTGTTCTCAGAAACCCAGATAACCACGGTGGGATCCAGACAGGAGGAGTCTGAATGTAGACGCCTTCTGATAGTGTCTGAAGGGCACAACACTCAACAGGTTTTAACACACACACAGAGGTCTCCTGAAGAGGAGACCTTACAGTTTATCATAACATCATTTATTAATCCTTTAAAAGGCATAAGGCCTTGGTTTAACCCTCTTTAAAGCTACCATGATTACAGATAGTCCTGATTGAATCTTGAATAACGAGCGAAAGTTAGACACACATATCATACTCCCAAGAGATGCTAACCTCTCACCATTACAATGGGGGGTTGGGGGTTTATTTATCCATCTGAAAATACCCTCAAATGAAAACTGACATTCTGCACTTTAACCTCATTTGTATCATTTAAAATCCAAAGTGCTGGAGTACAGAGCCAAAGCAACAAAATAAGTGTCACTGTCACAATACTTTTGGAGCTCACAGTATATCACATTGCCAGTGTAAAAGCTAATCAGAGTTGTGGTGGTAAAATGACTATCTTGCTGTAGCTGTTGGAGTTAGGGGTATCGTGGTGATTGTATGGTTTCATTGCAAAGTAAGGCCTAATGGGATGTACATTAAAACACTGCGATGGTGGTTTTGCAGTTCAAAGGGATGTTGCCCGGCTTATTATTTCAGTCGAATTGAAGATAATGAAGACAGATAACAAGGTTGAGGGTGTAAGAGTGAGATGGTCATCAAGGATGGTTAACTACACAAAGGAAAGGGTTACATGCAAAAAGGTGACTTGTAACAAACACTTGCTAACTGAAATGCTAAGATCTGCCACACTGATTAGTGACAGGTGTGGGTATTTAAAGGTGGTGAAGGAGCTGGAGTCTCGCCTCTGCTGGAAGGGGATTGGACAGGGGATGGTGGTTGGTTATAGGGTGAGGTGACTGTCGGTCAGGGTTGGGACAATTTGACCATACCCAGGCTACCACTCACTCTCTGCTCTGCCTGTCAGTTAGCGATACGTTTCACTCCACTCTGTCTAAAAGACCCAACCTTCAAATGAGTAATTTGTACAGTGCTCAAACATGTGATTGTATGTTTTCATTGCAAAGTAGGCCTAATGGGATGTGCCACAAGCACTACCAATAAATACAATATCCCTCTAATGCGTCTAGAGATATGAATCACTGAAACTAGGTTGCTATGGACAGCTTCATAGCAGGCTAGGTACCAGAGAACATCTTCTCATCCAAGCCTCTCATCACCACCAAGCAATTGTCTTTAATTTCCCTCCATCCCCCCCTTCTTTCATCCCTCCCTCCCTTTTCACGCTGTTCTTTAACAGCCTAATGAGTTGCTTGAAAGACGTTTTGAACGATAGCCACCATTTGAAGAGCTGACAGCCAAAGCCCTGGTGGCAGCTGTGCTGGTAATTTTGTGTGTGTGTGTGTGGGGGGGGGCTCTCTAGCTGGGCCTCCCATTACTGGTCCTGGGTCTGTTCTTTCAGCTATAGAATAGGGAAACCTTGGAGACAGAGACCATAAATAATACATGGTTCCGGCTGTTAAATGGGCATCTGCATGAAGGCATTGGGGAACGTAATTAAACAGAAAGTTTAACTGGATCCTGTTGTGTTTAGTGACAGGCAGCGTAGAGCTATAAAGTCATTAGCCACTTCCTGCTGTAGACTACCATAAAAAACCTGACAGCATGCAGCGCCATTCTCTGGGGAGCCAGCCGGAGAAGGAGAGCCAGGGGTGAAGATGAGTGTGGCTATAGGGGTATCTGTCAATCATAATATGTTTTGAAACACTCACATGAAGGATTCTATAGTATCTCTGGCTTTGTTTTCTTCCCTGTCTGACTAATAGTTGTTATGGCCTCTCTTCTCCACTTTACTTTCCTGCTGGAAAATAAACTAAGTCTTATTTCCTCCTTGTTTTTTTCTCAAGCCTCAGGCTGCTTGTATTGGGTCCTGAGTGATGTGCCTCTCAGGCCCTCAGATGCCTCCTGCCTCCTCTGTCAGCTGTGATCTAATGACCTGTCACACACTGCCAACAGCACGCGGTGCTTATGACAGGATGTTTTTTCAGGGCAACTCCACCACTTGAACTGCACTTCCAACTCTCCACATCTCTGCCCATGTGGCGTATAGAGGCTTCCCAGAGGAAGAAAACTGCACTTGGATGGCATGGAGTTGCTGTATTATACAGCATTCCAATTGCAAACAGCATGGTTTAATGGTAATATATGTATCATTTGTTTTTCCTGTATCTGCCTGGCCCGCAGACATGTTTATCTCTACATTGGTCCTAGAGACATATAAAGCCTGAGCTTGAATATAGCTCAAGCTGTATTATATACAGTCGAAGTCATACACCTTAGCCAAATACATATAAACGCAGTTTTTCACAATTCCTGACATTTAATCCTAGTAAAAATGACCCTGTCTTAGGTCGTTTAGGATCACCACTTTATTTTAAGAATGTGAAATGTCAGAATAATAGAGAGAATGATTTATTTCAGCATTTATTTCTTTCATCACATTCCCAGTGGGTCAGATGTTTACATACACAATTAGTATTTGGTACCATAACAATGGTCATTATGGCCAAACAGTTCTATTTTTGTTTCATCAGACCAGAGGATATTTCTCCAAAAAGTACGATCTTTGTCCCCATGTGCAGTTGCAAACCATAGTCTGGCTTTTTTATTGGAGCAGTTGCTTCTTCCTTGCTGAGCAGCCTTTCAGGTTATGTCGATATAGGACTCATTTCTTCTGTGGATATATATACTTTCGTACCCGTTTCCTCCAGCATCTTCACAAGGTCCTTTGCTTTTGTTCTGGGATTGATTTGCACTTTTCGCACCAAAGTACATTCATCTCAAGGAGACAGAATGCGTCTCCTTCCTGAGCGGTATGACGGCTGCATGGTCCCATGGTGTTTATACTTGTGTACTATTTTATGTACAGATGAACGTGGTATCTTCAGGCATTTGGAAACTTTTACCAAGGATGAACCAGACTTGTGGATGTCTACAATTTGTTTTCTGAGGTCTTGGCTGATTTCTTTTGATTTTCCCATGATGTCAACCAAAGAGGCACTGAGTTTGAAGGTGGGCCTTGAAATACATCCACAGGTACACCTCCAATTGACTCAAATTATGTCAATTATCAGAAGCTTCTAAAGCCATGCCATCATTTTCTGGAATTTTCCAAGCTGTTTAAAGGCACAGTCAACCTAGTGTATGTAAACTTCTGACCCACTGGAATTGTGATACAGTGAATTGTAAGTGAAATAATGTGTCTGTAAACAATTGTTGGAAAAATTACTTGTGGCATGCACAAAGTAGATGTCCTAACCGACTTGCCAAAACTATAGTTTGTTAACAATAAATTTGTGGAGTGGTTGAAAAACGAGTTTTAATGACTTTAACCTAAGTGTATGTAAACCTCCGACTTCAACTGTAGGGTGTGGTGTGGTTATGGTGTTGGAGAGAGCACAGCCAAGGCAGACAGTATGAGACACTCTTCTCATGTTTGACTTCCACACAAAACACTTGTTGTGAACTTGTATTATAAGTTAGTACATCAGTTTGTTAGACGTTATAGATAATGCTATAGTTCAAGAAGTATCGCCTCTTAGATCAGGCGCCGTATCCACAAAGCGACTCAGAGTAGAACATTTGTTGTAAGTGCTGAGAATAGACATTTTACTCCTCTTATCGGTAAAAATAAAAGCTATGCATGTAGCCTCTTTTAGACAGAATACTTTTTGTTGTTGTCATATACACATGATAGATGCAGTGAAATGTGTTGTTCTACAGGGTCAGCCATAGTAGTACAGCACCCCTGAGGCAAATTAGGGTTAAGGGTTAAGGACACACTGACCATGTTTACATGCGCACCAATGTCCTGTTATTATTCGGGATACTGAAGATTTCTGTTTGGAGTTGACTCATATAAACATCATGTGCCGTTTACAATAACCCAAAAACGATTGGACCCCGGTCATGAGAAACCCTGATAAGATGCCTGGGATATTCTGATTTTAGACGGGATACTGTGGCATGTAAACATATTATCCAGTTTACTGTTGTTGTTTGCGGCCTGCGCAGGCTCAGTTACATATCATGGGCGTTGTGTGATGAGGTTTTCATCTGATTGTCAAACAATCACTTCAAAAAGTAGGTTACCTGCACAGTTTGATCCACCATAATTCCATAATAATTTATTTAGCTGATACTCCATACTCGACCGTATAGCCTATTGGCTACTTTCACACCTAATTTAGACAGGTTTCTGCTTATAAATGCCACCATTTGGCCATTTGTTTGTCAACTATACAGTGCATTCGGAAAGTATTCAGAACCTTCAGCTTTTTGCTACGTTACAGCCTTACTCTAAAATTGATTCAATATTTTTTTCTCATAATGAATCTACACACAATACCCCAGAATGACACAGTGAAAACAGGTTTTTAGAAACGTTTGCAAATGTATTAAAAATGAAAAACAAATCATTTATTTTACATAAGCATTCAGACCCTTTGCTATGAGACTCGAAATTGAGCTCAGGTGCGTAATGTTTCCATTGATCATCCTTGAGATGTTTCTACAACTTGATTGGAGTCCACCTGTGGTACATTCAATTTATTAGACATGATTTGGAAAGGCACACACCTGTCTATATAAGGTCCCACAGTTGGAAGTGCATGTCAGAGCAAAAACCAAGCCATGAGGTGGAAGGAAATGTCCGTAGAACACCGAGACAGGATTGTGTCGGCACAGATCTGGGGAAGGGTACCAAAAAATGTCTGCAGCATTGAAGGTTCCCAAGAACACAGTGGCCTCCCCAATCAGGGGAGAAGGGCCTTGGTCAGGGAGGTGACCAAGAACCCGATGGTCACTGTGACAATGCTCCAGAGTTCCTCTGTGGAGATAGGAGAACCTTCCAGAAGGACAACCATCTCTGCAGCACTCCACCAATCAGGCCTTTATGGTAGAGTGGCAAGACGGAAGCCAGTACTCAGTAAAAAGATTCTCAGGTCTGATGAAACCAAGTTGAATGCCAATGCCTGAATGCCAAGCATCACATCTGGAGGAAACAAGTCACCGCTCGTCACCTGGCCAATACCATCCCTACGGTGAAGCATGATGGCAGCAGCATCATGCTGTGGGGATGATTTCAGCGGCAGGGACTGGGAAGGATCGAGGGAAAGATGAACGGAGCAAAGAACAATTAGATCCTTGATGAAAACCTGCTCCAGAGAGCTCAGGACCTCAGATTGGGGCGAAGGTTCACCTTCCAACAGGAAAACAACTCTAAGCACACAGCTAAGACAGCGCAGGAGTGGCTTCGGGACAAGTCTCTGAATGTCCAGCCAGAGCCCAGACTCAATCGAACATCTCTGGAGAGACCTGAAAATAGCTCCCCAGCCAACCTGACAGAGCATGAGAGGATCTGCAGAAAATAATGGGAGAAACTCCCCACATACTGGTGTGCAAAGCTTGTAGCATCATACCCAAGAAGATTTGAGGCTGTAATATCTTCCAAAGGTGCTTCAACAAAGTACTGAGTTAAAGGTCTGAATACTTACGGTATGTAAATGTGATATTTTTTAAATACATTTGCTAAACATTCTAAAGACCTGTTTTTGCTTTGTCATTATGGGGTATTGTGTGTAGATTGACAAAGAGGAGAAAAAACAATTTAATCAATTTTACAATAAGGCTGTAACGTAACAAAATGTGGAAAAAGTTAAGGGGTGTGAATACTTTCCGAATGCATTGTAGTTAGACACATGCGGCTTCTCTTCTTTCATAGCTTGTTGCCCCAGAAGTCTATAAAGTAGTGCTCACCAGAATAATGTCTTACATCGATAGAAGAAATGCATTAGTAATCTAGTTAACACCAGTAAAGTTGCCTGTTTAGATTAGGGACTAGAGAGAGAAAAACAATACATCCAAAATAGTGGAATAGTGGTAATGTCAAATTTCCAAATGTCATCTGTTTGACCAGTTTTAAGGAAATCAAAAACTGAGAAAACGATGAAATACGTTTCTGATAACCGTGTCAAAGATAACACATTACATGTGTATTCTCAAGGGATGCTGAAAGAAATACATATTTCTCCACTCCTGTTCCTGAGACAAAATGAACATTTGTTGTATAAGAGTTCATATTATATTACACTACATGTGAGAGGTTATAAGCCAACAGTCAGTGTCCATATTTCAATAACTATTCCATTTAGCCCATATGAACTTAAATTAGGAATATTCTGTTTATTCATGGGTACTTGTGAGCAGGATGTCTACTATCTGGAATAATGTGTGCGTGAAAATGTGGTCACTGACAGATTTTTCACCTTGATGGCTCGTGTATTCAAATCCAGCAACCTTACGGTTTCTTGCCCAATGCTCTAACCGCTAGACTAACTGACTTCCACCTAGGTGACAGATATTTAGGCGACCTCATGACCAGTTAAGAGTGTAACTTTACAACATTTGATGTACAGTCTTATTCACCATGTTTTTCTTTTCACAGCTGGCGATGCTTCAGCGTGATTGGTAATTACTTTGCCACTTGGTCAATGAGCGACATCACTATCTTTGCAGGTACCTCCAACTGTCATGATTACCAGCTGATATAAACGTTTGTGAGTTGATTATACTCCTGTCTTAGAGTTTGTCTACAGTGTCATCATCCTAAAACCTACTCTGAGCTGGAAGTCCTTTCGTCTTTAAACAGGTTTTAACAGGATCCCTAAGAGCTTTTCTGAGACGTTTTGTGGACACAGGCCCAGATCTACATTAGCTACTATGCTTACTAAAGAAAAGCAATTGTTTCTCTCGTAGCAAGTACCCTTGTGTTGCAGGGTAGTCAGCCACTATAGTAACTTTATAGCAGCTCAGTTACATAGGTGGTTCTACTATACTGAACAAAAATATAAACACGACATGTAAAGTGTTCATTCCATGTTTCATGAGCTGAAATAAAAGATCCCAGAAATGTTCCATACGCACAGAAAGCTTATTTCTCTAAAATGTTGTGGCAGCGGGGCGGCAGCGGCAGCATAGCCTAGTGGTTAGAGCGTTGGACTAGTAACCGGAAGGTTGCGAGTTCAAACCCCCGAGCTGACGCGGTACAAATCTGTCGTTCTGCCCCTGAACAGGCAGTTAACTCACTGTTCCCAGGCCGTCATTGAAAATAAGAATGTGTTCTTAACTGACTTGCCTGGTTAAATAAAGGTGAAATTAAAACAATTAATTGTGCACATTTGTTTACATCCCTGTTAGTGAGCATTTCTCCTTTGCCAAGATAATCCATCCAACTGAAAGGTTTGGCATATCAAGAAGCTGACCATTACACAGGTGCAACCTTGGGCTGGGGACAATAAGAGGCCACTCTAAAATGTGCAGTTTTGTCACACAAGACAATGCCACAGATGTCTCAAGTTTTAAGGGAGTGTGCATTTGGATTTCTGATTGCAGGAATGTCCACCAGAGCTGTTGCCAGAGAATTTAATGTAAATGTTTCTACCATAAGCCGCCTCCAATGTAACTCTAGAGAATTTGGCAGTACGTCCAACTGACCTCACAACCACAGTCCACGTGTAATCACACCAGCCCAGGACATTCAACTTCTTCACCTGCAGGATCATCATCTGAGGAGGAGGAGGAGGGGGGGGGTACTAAGGAGTATTTCTGTCTGTAATAAAGCTGTTTTTGTGGGGAAAACTAATTATGATTGTCTGGGCCAGGTTCCCCAGTGGGTGCGCCCTTTTGCCCAGTCATGTGAAATCCATAAATTAGGGCATAAATATTATTATTTATTGAAATTGACTGATTCCCTTCCATAATCTGTAACTCAGTAAAATCTTAGAAATTGTTGCATGTTGCTTTTATATATTTTTCTAGTATAGATTGTTCTTTACATCATCATTTTGATCTTGCATAGCACATAGTGCAATTAATGAATGGTTGTATCATCACAAGTCTGGCTGTACGTTAATACTGATTGATATTGATACTGTTTGTGTGTGTATAATACATCAACTCTGTGGGCATGAATCATAAGTTAATTTAGTGTCATTAGGACTATGATTGCCTAATAAATCCAGCCCATTAGCTCATTAGGAGACAATGGGTTTCATATGAGAGGCTGGGGAGAGACAGGTCTTGATGGCTCACGTTTCGGACGCATTAAGAAAACACTCCAGATAGTGTGGCGCTCATCTAAGTGACATCAACAGTTAGGGACCCCGCTGTACATTAGTCCTATCTGGTGTGTTCAGTTAGGTTTACCTCAGGGACATGGTGGAAATTGAGATGGCTGGCCAGAAAGTCCACCATGACAGCCTCAGTAGTTTTATTGGTCTCTTTAGTGCCCAAATGCAATGCTATTTCTCTGTAAACAAATTAACAACAGACTTTTAGCATGTTTATTTTACGAGGCAAGTCAGTTAAGAACAAATTCTTATTTACAATGACAGTGGGTTAACTGCCTTGTTCAGGGGCAGAACGACAGATTTGTACTTTAACAGCTCGGAGATTTGATCAATTAACCATTCAGTTACTGGCCCAATGCTGTAACCACTAGGCTACCTGCCGCCTCTTATAGAGAAGGGCACGCAACATGTACTGCACTGACACAAATGAATGATGATTGGTTGAAAGAAATTGATAAGAAGATTGTGGGACCTGTACTGTTAAATTTCATTACAGCCTTTAATATTATTGACCATTAACTATTGTTGAGAAAAAGTATGTGCTATGGCTTTTCAACCTCTGCCATACCCTGGATACAGAGCTATCAATCTAATATAACTCAGAGGGTTTTCTTTAATGGAAGCTTCTTTAATGTCAAACATGTAAAGTGTGGTGTGTCGCAGGGCAGCTCTCTAGGCCCTCTACTTGTTTCTATTTTTTACCAATGACCTGCCACTGGCATTAAACAAAGCATGTGTGGCCATGTATGCTGATGATTCAACAATATACGCATCAGCAACCACAGCAAATGAAGTCACTGAAACCCTTAACAAAGAGTTTCAGTCAATTTTGGAATGGGTGGCCACTAATTAACTGGTCCTGAAAACCTCTACAACTAAGAGCGTTGTATTTGGTCAAAATCTTTCCCTAGGTTTTAGACCTCAGTGGAATCTGGTAATGAATGATGTGACTGTTGAACAAGTTCTGGAGACTAAACTACTTGGTGTTACCTTAGATTGTAAAATGTCATGGTCTAAACATATACAGTGTATTCGGAAAGTATTCAGACCCCTTGACTTTTTCCACATTTTGTTACGTTATGTTCTTATTCTAAAAATAATTTCCTCATCAATCTACAATTTTTGATCACTTACTTTAATCACCTTTGCCTGCTACCATTCATTCCAATTAGACTGTTTTGGACCTCTCTGGCCAAAATGGCTACCATTATTATACCATTCTGGAACTTTGAAGGTTTATGAGCAATTCCAATTGCGCTTAGAATTAGATTCTTCACTTTAAAATGTATGCCAAACTTAAACCATTGATCACATTGATCACAAAGTTTAACAAACCATCTATGCACAATAACTAATTTTAACAATTTACACTGAACATGTTACAAAAACACATATACGGGAACAACTGTGCAGATGTAAAATTTGGTAACAGAATATCAGCAAAATCTCCCTCCGTTTTAATGTGACCACGCTTTCGTATGACTCGGTTAAATATTTTCTTTGATTTAAGATTCAAAGATGTCTGCAGAAGGAATGGGTTGTCAGCAATGACATGACACCTTGACTTTGAAAAAACCTCTAGTTTATTGAACTACAGTAAGTGAAGTGGATTTTTAATTGTTAACAGAAGTTTGTTAACATAATTTCATCATGGGTCCCTGATTTGTACTATATAGAAATGTATAATCTGTTCATGGTGATGTATCCTAAATAGGTACACAAAGGTAGAAATATGCAATATCCTCTTATATTTGGGTATTCTTCTTCACACTGGGTATTATTTTTATGAGCAAGACCAAAACAAGACCAAATCTTAACCAATCATAGAACCAATTAAAGGTCTTGCACAGAGTGTCTATGGAGAGCATGATCACACAGTCATCCGGAACAGCTGGTGCTCTCATGCACATGCTTCAGTGTTGCATGCCTCGAAGCAAGCATAAAAGGCATTAAGCTCATCTGGTAGGTTCGCATTACTGGGCAGCTCTCGACTGGGTTTCCCTTTGGAATCCGTCATTTTTTTCAAACCCTTTTCAAGCCCTGAATGCTTGAATGAATCCCTGTATCTAACTTATATTTAAGTTAACGGACATGAGGGAAATTCCTTGGTAACGGAATTACACTGAGACTCAGATTTTTCACTTTAAACCGTATGCCAAACAAGAACCATCGATTTAAAAGTTTAACAAACCATACAACTCTAAGCACTATGACTACTTTGAACTTTTACCATGGAAATGCCCATGACTTAATCATACATGAATATACCGAATCTCCACCCTTGTCACCTTTGTGAATGTAAAGTATGTATATATATTTTTTAACCTGACACATAAAGTCTTCAGTGTGATTTAAATAATAAGCGATAGTGTGCCGACTGCCATCATTCCATCTCCCTAAACACATGCCTCTAAGGTCAGCTCTCTCATTTTGTAAATATTCTCCATGACTACATTAGATGGAGGGCTTCGTTGATTGAATTAGGAATGTGATCTCTCTCATCAACTGAGTTCAGATTTCCTACCACCTCCCTCCCTTAGCAGAGCCTTTACTAATTGTACCAAAGCCTGGCTTAGGACACTGTATACATATCCATCAATCTGACCTGCTCTGAAGCCTTCTAGAATCTAGCCAGTATTATATTATACTATAATACCTACCAAGTAGGTGTAAATCTTAGCTTGCTCTATGGAGTCAGAAACAGAACACCCTACGACTTCTCACGACGTTCCTTGTGACAGTGAACAGGCACCAGCTGGACTGCAGTTTAAGAGAGAGTGAGAATGGATTGAACCGAGTGTCAGAAAGGCAGAGACGATCCGAACAGACTGAGAGCTAATTGATGTTGATCACTGTTCAGTTAGATGGTTTATCTTAGCCAACACAGAAGGCTAGATGGTCATCAGTGTGTTGTTGTTATCTGATTAAGTTCAGTTACGTACACTGATTACGTACACATTAGAACAAGACAAGAACAAGATCAGAATGCATTTGGTGTGTCATAGTGGTTTCTGACTTGTGGTCAGACTTGCTCGAGTGGCACAAACGTTTTGTCAATGCTGAATTGAATGTTATTGAGAAAACAGAAAGGTGTCACAATGTATTCTGCAAACATCCTTTCTCAATTTAAAAGTAATCCCAAAAAATAATCATCTAGTTTTTCAAAAGTATCTGTAATCCAATTACAATATTTTTTGCTGGTTACAGTAAAAAATATATATAATCAGATTACATGTAATTAGTTACTCCTCAACCCTGTTTACGGGGCAGACCCTTGAATATCATTGTGTTGTGTCATGAATGAGTTGCCTTGGTTGGTAGAATAAGTCTGCGGATCAGGGGCAGTGAATCATTATGTAAACGTGACTTCCCTCTGGCCTGAATCCAGCTCTCTTTTGTACAGTATATAGATGAACTGGGTAATTTTTACGGGAATGAAGGCTCCATGTCATTCCCTTCACTGAGATCATATCTAGAATAAATAAAAATATAGGGTTGGACCTGAAGGTATCAGACTGTGTTGAAGTAACAATGTTCATTACAGCAACAGGGCAGGCAAACGACAGGTCAGGGCAGGCAAACGACAGGTCAAGGCAGGCAGAGGTCGGTAATCCAGAGTTGGGGCAAAAGTAAAGGACGCAGGCAGGCTCAGGGTCAGGGGCAGGCAGAGTGGTCAGGCAGGCAGGCTCAGAGTCAGGACAGGCACGGGTCAAAACCAAGAAGGCGAGAAAAAGGGTGACTGGGGAAAACAGGAGCTGAGCCAAACCGCTGGTTGACTTGACAAACAAGACGACCTGGCAAAAGACAAACAGAGAACACAGGTATAATACTCAGGGGATATTGGGGAAGATGGGTGACACCTGGAGGGTGGTGGAGACAAGCACAAAGACAGGTGAAACAGATCAGGGTGTGAAATGAAGGCTTGATTTAGAAACCTTTATCTCTTCAGTCTCTCCATTCCTCTTGACACCAGCACTCTCTTTCTTCCTCTCCCTTTCTTATCATCTCATCTCTCTTTTCAACACGTAGACATGCAGACAAGAAAATACACTCAAACATATGTATAAACGTGTGTGTATGTGTGTGGCTTTTGCTCTATGGCTCTGAGATCCTGAAATCCTATGGAGATTAGATAAGGGGTATATCTCAATATGCATACTACCGTGTTCCACGCTTCGAGTGCGTTCTTCAAGGGCATTCTCGAGTACATTCTTATTAGGATCAGAATTTGTGGAGAACGCATACATTTTATATATGATAAGCACTACCTAGTCCTGTGGTACTTCATTACCTTTGACCTTTTAAAGTAAAGCACATCAACAGTATTTCGCTTCCTCATCTATCCTAGATCTCGACTAGCCTCTGTAACATATTATATACACTACCAGTCAAAAGTTTTAGAACACCTACTCATTCAAGGGTTTTTCTTTATTTGTACTATTTTCTACATTGTAGAATAATAGTGAAAACATCAAAACTATGGAATAACACATATGGAATCATGTAGTAACAAAAAAGTGAAACAAATCTAAATATATTTTATATCTTGGCATTCGTTTAGGACTTGAGACTTGACTTGCGACTTGACTCGGACTTGCCTGCCTTGACTTGGGACTTGAGTTCTAAGACTTGAGAATTACTTGAGACTTGTAAAACAAGGACTTGGTCCCACCTCTGGTGTGTGATGAGGCACAAGTAGACAGACTAGCTAGCTAGCTGGCTAAAAATGGCCAGCGGTAGCTCTGGTCTCTAAAGTTCTACAAGGAACAAGGTGCGGCTACGAGAACATTCAATGAATCGTCCACTATGTCAACAACTTTCAATGTCCACGCAATGCCGCTCACAGGACAGATCCCTGGATTTAAGAGGGCAGACATTCAGGTGCTACCGACATTTGAGACCAAGTCTTCTGTGTCGTGCAGGTACAAAAACGTTGATGCGTGATCATGTTTAGTCTTCTCCTAAATCTTGATACAGTTGAAGTTAGAGGTTTACATACACCTTAGCTAAATACATTTTAAATTCAGTTTTTCACAATTCCTGACATTTAATCCTAGTAAAAATGCCTTGTTTTAGGTCAGTTAGAATCACCACTTTATTTTAAGAATGTGAAATGTCAGAATAATAGTAGAGAATGATTTATTTCAGCTTTTAGTACTTTCATCACATTCCCAGTGGGTCAGAAGTTTACATACACTCAATTAGTATTTGATAGCGTTGCATTTAAAATGTTTAACTTGGGTCAAACATTTCAGGTAGCCTTCCACAAGCTTCCCACAATAAGTTGGGTAAATTTTGGCCCATTCGTCCTGACAGAGCTGGTGTAACGGAGTCAGGTTTGTAAGTCCTCCTTGCTCGCACATGCTTTTTTAGTTCTGTCCACACATTTTCAATAGGATTGACTTGTGATGGCCACTCCAATACCTTGACTTTGCTGTGCCTAAGCCATTTTGCCACAACTTTGGAAGTGTGCTTGGTGTCATTTGGGACGGCAGCGTAGCCTAGTGGTTAGAGTGTAGGACTAGTAACTGAAAGGTTGCAAGTTCAAATCCCAGAGCTGACAAGGTACAAATCTGTAGGCTGTCATTGAAAATAAGAATTTGTTCTCAACTGACTTGCCTAGTTAAATAAAGATAAAATAATTGTCCATTTAGAAGACCCATTTGTGAAAAAGAACATGGTCACTCATGTCAATGGATTTCATGTTTTGTATTAAGTAAACAGTTGTTATTAATTATTTTAATAAATGAGTAACTGCAAACTTTGACTGTGTTATCCGCTTGTATTGATGCCCGCTTCGGAATGTGTACAAGCTGAGAACACATCCGAGAAGTGCCCTACGTGCTCCATTTCGCATACTTTGTTTTGGATTCATACACCGAATGATGCGTGCTCCAATTTGCACACTCGGAGCACAGTAAATCAAATCAAATGTATTTATATAGCCCTTCTTACATCAGCTGATATCTCAAAGTGCTGTACAGAAACCCAGCCTAAAACCCCAAACAGCAAGCAATGCAGGTGTTGAAGCACGGTGGCTAGGAGAAACTCCCTAGAGAGGCCAAAACCTAGGAAGAAACCTAGAGAGGAACCAGGCTATGAGGGGTGGCCAGTCCTCTTCTGGCTGTGCCGGGTGGAGATTATAACAGAACATGGCCAAGATGTTCAAATATTAATAAATGACCAGCATGGTCAAATAATAATAATCACAGTGGTTGTCCAGGGTGCAACAGGTCAGCACCTCAGGAGTAAATGTCAGTTGGCTTTTCATAGCCGGTCATTGAGAGTATCTCTACCGCTCCTGCTGTCTCTAGAGAGTTGAAAACAGCAGGTCTGGGACAGGTAGCATGTCCGGTGAACAGGTCAGGGTTCAATAGCCGCAGGCAGAACAGTTGAAACTGGAGCAGCAGTACGACCAGGTGGAATGGGGACAGCAAGGAGCCAGTTAGTCCTGAGGCATGGTCCTAGGGCTTAGGTCCCCCTCAATATGCAGTAGTATGCATATTGAGAAACACTAGGTCTATGGAGCAGAACTGATTCATGTTTTTAAGGTAAAATGCAGCCATTATTATCTCAATATCAAATCAGTCTGAGAAAAATGAAGTACCTTATTGTGATTATTTTCATTTTAAACGGTTAAAAAACAAAAAAGCTTCTTAGCAAAGAGCCATTTCTCAAGCAAGAATTTAGCTTGGACTGTGTGGGAGTGGTCTGACTGTGGAGGGGGAAAACTAGCTGTTTTTGGCAGTATGGTTTGGAACTCTATTTTTGGTCTAGTAACTAATTTACCACCTGGTGATGTCACCAGGCAGGCCAATTTCAGGTGGTCATTTTAATCAGCTCTAACATTAATAGGGCAATAATTTCCAAGTATTATTCCATCCTCGTGTGAAAATATATATAAAACAAAGGAAAATGCACGTTTTTGACACTCCTCCGCCAATTAGGGCTTTAGTTGCGGCGCCTCACATGCTTGGTAAAAAAAACCCACAAAAAATGTAATATTTGTATTTACTAAAATATATATATTATAATTAATGAATTATGTTTTAGTGACCTCCAGCACCCATAGCTCTGCCTCCACGGGCGCATTTAGGCAGTGCGAACTTTGCTTGGTTTGTTTTGCCAGCTATTTGCTATGAGGTGGAACTGCTAGCACTCATCATAAGAGCACAAAGTTAGTGTACCATCCTGGGGTGCTCAAATGAGCCTTCAGTCAGAACTTCTGGCTATGCTCTAGTCTCCCTCCCAATATGTCTCTCGCGCCAGACTGCTTACTTTCCGCATGTGAGAAAAGATGGCAGCATGTGCAGCAGTGGTCATTCGGTTTTTGACATGCAAAAGTGAAATAGGTGTATTTCTGCTGTTGTAAAGACCAATTTTATATATCTTCTCAAAGAAACTACCAGTAGTTCGAGAACTTGGCATCATATTTCTGTCATGCAGCTTTTGTTGACAACTCCAACCACCTTGCACCCCGGGTATTCAGCCAATCAGCGGCCGCCATTGGCCCTAACCTCACCACCACAGACCATGCTATACAGATGTAGGATCTTAATTTAAACCACTTTGCTACAGCTGGAAAATAATCTTGCAGCGACAGGAAATGTGAATTGTTATTTGGATTATAATTAATAACATTTTTTTGTAGGGTTTGATACAGGGTTTTTTTGTAAGGGAAAATCAAGTCTGAAATTTCAAGTGGAAAATGACAAACTCCAGAAGCCTTTTTAATCCCCAAATACACTAACAGTTTACATTTCTTGCATTGCAGGAACATTACCCTGCTATATTAAGATCTATATATGTAGCTAAACCTAGGAGTCTTCTCCAAATGCCGAAACAGAGGAACACAAGAGGATCAAACAGTCCAATTAAAATCTGTGAACAAAACAACAACATCACTAAACTTTTTTCCCAAACCGAAAACAGCAATTTCAGATCAGATCAATAATGCGCAATTTGTGTTTTACTGTCTAATTATTCTCTCCAGTGAGCAGACATTAAACATAATCCATATTTGTTATTCATAGATTGAATTTATCCAATGGATACTGTACACTATCAGCTGTGGTGCTTAGAATCGAACTCTGTCACAGCAAGCTACCACTTCATGCCATGTGGGAAGGCACTGCCTCTCTACATTGTGGCATTTAACACAATCCAGCTTTCTCCATTGTAATTGGACCCTGGGCACCAACCATCAATGCGCTGTAAACGTACCGATGCTCTGTGTTGAAAAGAAACCGGCAGAGCAGAGACGGCCACAGAAATCCACCGGTGAAGATGCCCGGATACAAGTCTATGTTTGTCTTGTTTGTCGTTTTCAAACTCTGTTCATGAAACATGGATTTGGATTTGAATTCAAACGGCTCAAGAGATGATACTGTCCGACATCTCCGGGTGTTACTGAAAGATGTTTCTCACATGGGCCTGCCCGTCTGTGTATGGCCAGATAGCAAACCTCACGATTTTCATTAACTCAAATTTCTGGCCAAATGTAACATCACAGTAAGGTTAAAGTGGAAACCTATCTCAAAATAAGTGTCTGAGTTCCTGTGCAATTGTGAAGAGGGTGTTGGGTCGTTCTTGTCTTAACTAGTCACAGTGAGGGTCATCTTCTCTGAGCCATCTGATTTAAGTGGCTGACTTTGGGGCAGGATCCTCTTCTCTACAGACGGATGTGTGCCACTTGAATTCCGGTGCTCTAAGTCGTGGGGAAGCCAGTTCACCTTACTCTCTGAGTCTTACCCCGGCTGTTTGACCTAAGCTAGGAGGGCCATCTCCGTCCCAGCTCTCCCCTGCCATATCGAGTCATACAACATTCAATGAAACACTGGTACTCTGGGACATGCACGTTACCTTGGTCCCAGATAGCCAATCTATTGTGGATTATGTCTTGTACTGTAGGTAGGTAAGAGTCTTTAAAGCACAGACTCTTGGGATTTGATTCTAGAACATGCTGGTGTATGGAATCCACTTGGTCTACACCATCTTTGGTTTTTAAGTGTAAGAGTATCTCTTTCGTTAAACTCACATTCAGTATGCATACAGTTTGCTCTGCTCTCGTCAGCTATATCTGTATACTAACAACCTGGCAACACTGTTGACGTTTTACACTGTGAACACTGAAGCAAGGTGACAACCTGATTCTGTATGTTAAGTCCTATTGATTCTCAAAGATGTCGAGAGCATGCTCTGTTGTATATCTGTACTGTTACTCCTGGCAACCATTTTCTGTCACTTGTTGTTGTATGAGATTGGGCCTGGGAGTGGAAACTCTTATGTGGATTTTAACCCACCGCCAACCCCTCAGGATGATTGCTAAATCTTGTCAGCAGAAGCAGCTGTGGTGTCGCTGATTGTGTGAGACCCGAGGATTTGTGCCGCATTCAAAACAACTCCGGACGAGCTCCGACTGGGGAAAATTGTTTTAAATGGTTGTCCAACTCCAAGGCGGAAAATCAGGCATCATCCTAGAGCTACAACTTTCCGAACTGAAATCACTGACATCATGATTGACCTCGTTTAAAAAAAAAAACGTTTTTGTCTTGAAGGGACCAATACTCTTTCTTTATCCCAAGCACACACACACGCACGCACGCACACACACACACACACACACATGGTCAAAGGGCCACACTACCTTCCTCTGCCTGCTCCTCCATGGGAGGGAGATAGAAGGATAAAGAGCCAGCTCTCTCTTTCCTTCCACCCTTCTTCCCCATTCTTCTCTCATTTTCTATCTCCTGATGTCACTGGGGAACATTGTCTTGTTCATGAGAAGTTCAGGTCAGGAAAGGGTACCTCTGTCATAGACAACCGGTTTCTTTTTTTTACCATTTTGATTGTTGCTTTCGTAGCCTCGAAGAGGTCAATAAAACAAAAGTGTTGTGTTATAGCTAGCTGATTGATCGTGCTTTGATGGCTGGACACATATATAGGAGACAACAATAAAAATCACATTGTGAGGAACGTTATGAGGACCTGCAGCTAATAAGACATTTCCTCAGTCGATGTGAACATGCTAACTGTGTGAGGTGTAAACCTTCTCAGTTAACTGGGCTCTTTGAGAGTCATTTATTATCAACCCCTGGAGGACTGAGCTCAGCAACAGCATGCTGCAAACCAAGTAGGGAGAAGGTTGTGTGTGTTTATGTGTGTGTGTGTGCGTGCCTGCCTGTTGGTGTGTGTGTGTGCTCCCAGGATAGATGTGTGTGCGTTTCCCCCTAATGTTGATTGTGGCATCGTAGCAACAAAAGGTGAGATTTATAGCTACCGTCTGCTGTGAAGACCCCTCATTGTTCTCCCAGTAAGACTGTCAGTCCTGCTTCAAGTACACACTGTCACTGTTGTGTTCAGTCTGGTAAAGGTTTCGGAGCTGTTTGAACAAAAGAAATCCTGGAATTTCATCCTGTTAGGTTGAGGTGGGACACATCATGAGGTCATAATTTGATCTGATTATAATAGACCAATGACTGTTCATCTGGGCAAAGGGGTGTGCTCTAGACCAACCAGAGCTGTGTATATATGTAAATATCTTCACATTTGTTTCCTAGAGCCCACACGATAAGACGGAGCATTTGAAGGGCCAAAAGAGGCTCAGGGAAATAAATGGTTTAAAATGGTTTATCATGAAATAAATTCACACTGTGATTTATTAGACATACAGTGATGATTTCAAACAAAGACTGCATGGGGGGCTTTAGTATGACTTTTTGTAAGGCTTATGGTCTCAGTGAAAGGGTAGAGTGCAGTGTTTTCCATAAGTACATAGAGTAGCCTGACAAATAGAAAAAGTACCCAGCCATGCGCCCTCGGGCCAGGGTCCGGGGTGTTTGCCCCCCCATGTGTTCAAATTTGTCATAGGAGCGTTATTTTGGTGATCTCTGGTACATTCTAATGCATTGATTCCATCTGAAATACACAATGAAATTGTTGTACTATTATTATACTATTGAAATTATAATACTTTATAGAGTTTACTTCCCAGATTGGAAAAATGAGTTGTGGTATTATGTAGGAAGACATGACTTTACAATTGAAATGACTGAAAATGTATGAAGTTAGTTGTTTTGGATATTGTCTAGGCCTATTTTCTAAGTAAGATAACATTCAACCTTTTTAGCATTTAAACTGTCTTGAGATATTAAGGTCTTATCTTCAGTTATTTTTTAATTTGACCTTTATTTAACTAGGCAAGTCAGTTAAGAACAAATTCTTATTTTCAATGACGGCCTAGGAACAGTGGGTTAACTGCCTGTTCAGGGGCAGAACGACAGATTTGTACCTTGTCAGCTCGGGGGTTTGAACTTGCAACCTTCAGGTTACTCGTCCAACGCTCCAACCACTAGGCTACCCTGCCGCCCCGTTACGCTGCAATATATGAATTTCCACAATGTTAAAATTATGTATTTTATACAAAAATTAAGTAAATAGCCCACATTATCTTAACAAATGACTCTTTTTTTCAGGCTTTCAAAATCACACTTTTTAAAAGCTTCAATATTTAACATTTTGTCGACCCAACCACATTCACATAGAAATTAGAGTTATAGATTTGTCATTCTCATTGAAAGCAAGTCTAAGAAGCAGTAGATATGTTCTATGTGTGCTATTTCTATTCTTAAATTTTGCTTTTATGTTTTTTACTTTTGGTTTTGTACATCAGCTTCAAACAGCTGAAAATATAACTTTGGTTATTTCACAGAGGTTTAGATGGTACAATAAATCTCAACACAATGACTACTTGTTTTGTCACATTAACTGAAATTAGACAAACTGTGGGGTGGCAGGTAGCCACATTGACTCCAATGCTTCCCACTGTTGTGTCAAGTTGGGTGGTGGACCATTCTTGATACACACAGGAAACTGTCGAGTGTGAAAAACCCAGCAGCATTGCAGTTCTTGACACATACCAATGCGCCTAGCACCTACTACCGTACCCCATTCAAAGCCACTTCAATATTTTATCTTGTCATTTCACCCTCCGAATGGCACACATACACACTCCATGTCTCAATTGTCTCAAGATTTTAAAATGGTTCATCTACACTGATTGAAGTGGATAGAACAGGTGACATCAATAAGGGATCATAGCTTTCACCTAGATTCACCTGGTCAGCATATGTCATGGAAAGAGTGCTTATGGGTAATTTGAATGAGGCTTTACTCCCGCCCCATTTGCAGGTACAAAAATAACATTGGATTTCCACTACTCATTACCACTTACATTACATGAGATGTGTAATGGGATGTGCAAATTCACAAGCATCATTCTCTCCCTCCCTTCTCCGTGTAAAGAGATTCAACTGCAAACAGAGATCTGAATATAATGGCGAGATGCTCATGTCGCCGCACTAACGAAATCTACATTTTGCAATGGCCATCTCAGTCTCCAGACTTCAAACCTATTGAAATCCTGTGGTTTGAATTGAAGAGGGCAGTCAATAAGCGCAGATGAAGGATATCTGAAAGATCTGCAAGGATTCTGTTGGAGGAATGGTCTCAGATCCATCCCAATGTGTTCTTCAACTCATAAAACATTTTAGAAAAGGGCTCAGTGCTGTTATCCTCGCAAAGTGAAGTATTGAAAGGTATTGAAAACAGAGGTGTCAATCATTTTGAGCCCTAACTTTTTTTGAGAAAAAACAAACATTGTTAAACAAAATATCTTTCTCTAAGCAATTGTATAAGTGCAAAATTATTATTTTTTTATCAAGGGTGTCAATCATTTCAGACGCCACTGTATGTGGATTGCGGGATAACCTGTATGGGTTTTTGAAGGTATGTTTCTCTGTGAAAGGGTTGAACCCATGTCATAATAGTATAGCAATGAGCTCATAGAGCGAGACAGTGAGAGGGTAGCACTTTTAATAACACCTACATTATTCAGTGTGGCTGAAGGTGTGAAAATAAACTCCATTCCATTAGTTCTTTCCTTTTTCTCTTCTTTTCTGATGAAGCATCCAATGAATGTGCCCACAGTTCTGTCAGTAATGGCTTGGGTGCTTTTGGCAAAGCAAAGGCAAGCTGAAAACTGCGCTTGCACCGTGCCACCATTTTAATTGTGAAAGTAATAACTGGACATGAGATCCAATATTTGCTTTCACTGCCGAAGGGGGACTTGATGGCGGCTGTGAAATGTGTGGTATTGAGTTATTTAGTTATTCATCAGGTCCACATTAGCTCTTTGAACAATGTGTTCTCATCTATACTGCTTCCTTGCTATTGGTGGTTCTTTGTACCCTCTTGATTGATTGTGTAACACCACCACAGAAGCACACTGGGAACATTACACTGCCTCTGGCTACTGAGACTGACTCTTCCTCAATCAGAAAACTTAATTTGTCCATTTTCAAATACAGTTATCATTATTAAACGGGGACAATCTTTTTTTACGAGGACTTAGTTTCAAATGTTGACCTGTAGAGAGAGGAAACTGACCTTTTTGCTGAGTGTTAGTTAATGTACAACTCTGACAATGTCGCCAACATTTATAAGTGTTTGTGTGTACTCTGTGCTATCTGAATGACTAGTCGTTGGCCTGGTGCATGTGGGTAGTATTTGAATCATTGGGAGAACTGGTGAAAGGGTCCAGATGGGCTGTGAACGAAGAAAGGTGAATTGTGTTATTCCCACTGTGGCAGTTTTATTGTGCCAGGCTAACTGGGCCAAGTCTCTGTGGGCCACACTTGTTTGTGCCAACCCCCTCCTGGAGATGGGAAACCCCCCCACCTTCCACCTGTTCAGACCAAGCTAAGAGACACAGAGAGCTGCGGATACAGAGGAATTAGGAGTGAGAGAATGAGGAAGACAGAGAAGAGGAAAGTGATACATTTGCATAAAATGCTTATGAACCATTCTCAGCGTTAAACTAACGGGCTTTAAAAAGGATAATGTTGCAGGTCACTCCAAAGCACAGTCACATCACCAAGTAGAGGGGGGAGTGGAGGATTGAGAAGGAAAGAAGATGGCATTCAGAAAGGGGGAAAGAGAGATGACACAAACATGTACATTAGGCTCTGTATTGTCTATAACAGGGGCGTCGCATATAATATGGACATACTTCTGCCAACACTGTCCTCCCAGTTGGCAAAAACCAAGCCATGAGGTCGAAGGAATTGTCCGTAAAACAGGATTGTGTCGAAGCACAGATCTTGGGAAGGGTACCAACACATTTCCGCAGCATTGAAGGTCACCAAGAACACAGTGGCCTCCATCATTCTTAAATGGAAGTTTGGAACCACCAAGACTCTTCCAATAGCTGGCTGCCCGGCCAAACTGAGCAATCGAGGGAGAAGGGCATTGGTCAGGGAGGTGACCAAGAACCCGATGGCCACTCTGACAGAGCTCCAGAGTGGCAGAATCATACTGTGGGGATATTTTTCAGTGGCAGGGAATGGGAGACTCATCAAGTTCGAGGCAAAGATGAACGGAGCAAAGTACAGAGAGATATTTGATGAAAACCTGCTCCAGAGTGCTCAGGACCTCAGACTGGGGCAAAGGTTCACCTTCCAACAAGACAACGACTCTAAGCACACAGCCAAGGCAATGAAAAATTAGCAAAAATGTTTAAAAACCTGTTTTTGCTTTGTCATTATGGGGTATTGTGTGTAGATTGATGAGTGAAAAAAATCTGTTGAATACATTTTAGAATAAGCCTGTAACGTAACAAAATGTGGAAAAAGTCAAGGGGTCTGAATACTTTCCGAAGGCACTATATGTAAAATCTGATTTAAATATTTCTGTTCACAAGAAATTTGAGCTTCTGGTTGTAGATCTGTCCATAAACCAGAATACACATTTATTTGATGCTGAGATTTACCACTCCCCTGCTGTCATGGCAGATGCTATTGGTGCTATATCTGAGTGTTTAACACCTTTTTGTCCTCAGAGTTGGTCATTGTAGGGGATCTGACTCAATTGATCTCAACCTACACGGCTAAATGTAAAGAACTCTGTTCACTCCTTATTGGTTGATTTAATTCTCACTAATAACCCCCATAAGTATTTGTCTAGTATTTGCATATGATCTCAGTGATCATTGTCCAATTGTATGTATTAGAGATACGAAACAGCAAAAGACTAATCCTTGTTTAACTATGTAGAGACATTTAAAAATATCCTGTATTCCTGACCCTGAGTTGGCTCTCGAACATTTGTCCACCATATTTATACCTCTGACAGATAAACACACCCCCTTTAAACAATTCAGAGTCAAAGATAGATCTAACCCTTGGTTTTCTTCTGATCTATCTCATTCAGATGAAAAATCAGATCTGGGCAAAGAAAGGAAAACGGGCCCTGTAGTGGATTGGAAATCTTTCAGACAATTGAGAAACATATGTGCCATCTCGATTAAGAAAGCAAAATTAAGTCATTTTTAAGCTCTATCTCTGACTCTGCTGGTGATCCTTCTAAATTGAGGAAAACAGTAAATACACTGAAACGTCCAAATTCCTCTTCTTCCCTGCCGAAGCAAGTTCTGTCTGACTCTGGCATCATATCTGAGAAGAATAGACTAAGGGATGCTTTTGGTCATCATTTCATCTCAGCAGGCTTTTTATTTGAGAGTGGTTTAATTGACCCTGGTCAGTCAATCAATTGACTGCTCTTCCCTCTTCCAGTCTCTAGCTGACTCGACAGTTAACCCGTGAACTTCTAGTGAATCTTTTTCATTTCAACAATTTACTATCTGCGATGTGTTAGATGCCTTTGCTTAAGGTTGATGTAAGAACAATTCGCTGGGGCTGATATGCTTGATTCATTTTTTTAACCCATATTTGTAACCTGACGATTATATCTGCTACTATCCCCAAGGTTTGGAAGGTGGCCCATGTTACATTTACATACATTTACATTACATTTAAGTCATTTAGCAGACGCTCTTATCCAGAGCGACTTACAAACTAACCATGTTAGTTTAACAACAACAACAAAAAAAGACTGAATAGCCATCTCATCCAACTAACTTATCTAGCCAAAAAAGTGTGTTGGCTAGTTAATGTTGCTTATAGCAGTTATCGTTAACCAGCTCATAGACGATAACGGTAGCTAGAGTAAGACGTTTTGGCGAACAACAGTCAGGGGAAAACTACTGGAACCGTTTAAGATAGTTTTTGTTTCGTAAAAATATACATTCAGGTGTTCTGATTTACTAAACACACAAAAGAAAAAGAAAAGCAAACTATAATTACGGGATGTCTTGACTTAAGATGGCAAACAGTTGCTACAGTACAGTAGCTAGCTAACCGGCTGATCAGCTGGTAAACTGGCTACTAGCTAGTTGGCTAGGTAGCTAGTTGGTTAGGTAGCTAGTTGGTTAGGTAGCTAGTTAGCTAGTTGGTTAAGTAGCTAGTTGGTTAGGTGGTTAGGTAGCTAGTTGGCTAGGTAGCTAGTTGGCTAGGTAGCTAGGTGGCTAGTTGGCTAGGTAGCTAGTTGGCTAGGTAGCTAGTTGGTTAGGTAGCTAGTTGGCTAGGTAGCTAGTTGGCTATTAGCTAGGTAGCTAACATGAGCTACTTCCCATCGCCAATAACAGTGACTGAGTAGCATAAGCAAAGCTCAGTAACAAGGCGCAGGGGTGACATCCGAATAAACGTTAGTTTAGTTCTGGTCTTGTCTCGGACCTTTGTAGAGCTGAGCCACGGCAGTGGCGGAATTCTGGAAGAGATGCCATAATGTTCTCTCCCTTCACATAGATGGTGACCCTTGTGACCAAAAGTGTATTTCTAAACTTTCCTTTCTAGCTAAAATATTACAATTCTTGATGAATTCTCAGCTACGATCTTTCTTACCTTTGAAATGTGTTGGGTTTTAGACCAGGTCGTAGCACTGTCTCTGCTGCATCCCTAGTTATAAATGATGTGGTTAACTGTATGGATAAAAGGCAACATTGTGACGCCCGCTTCATTGACCAAAGGCTTTCGATACTGTTGATCACTCACTGCTAAATCAGAGGCTTTACTCAGTTGGCCTAGACCAGGCTGCATGTAACTGGTTTAAAAATGACTTGACAGATGTAACTCACTGTGTATCTACTGATGGTGTTAGATCAGGTTTCCTGGATATTCCGAAAGGTTTCGCGTAAGGGTCGATTCTGGGTCCTAGACTTTTTTACCATTTCCATTAACAATATCGACTTGTCTGTAAAAAACTGAAACCTGCACTTGTATGCCGATGATACTCTTGTGTATGCTATTGCCCCCACTGTTTACCAGGCTCTATCTGAACTATAGTCTGCCTTCATTGCATTAGAGAATAACTTTATTGCCCTGAAAGTAGTATTGAATGTAGGTTAAACTAAGTATATGTTGTTTTCTAGAGCGCATAAAAATATCTCTGATGTAAGCATAATGTACTTTGAATGTTGACTGTATTAGGGCTCCCGAGTGGCGCAGCGGTCTAGCACTGCATCTCAGTGCTAAAGGCGTCACTACAGACCCTGGTTCGATTGGGAGTCTCATAGGGTGGTGCACAATTGGCCCAGCATAGTCCGGGATAGGGTTTGGACGGGGTAGGCCGTCGTTGTAAATAAGAATGTGTTCTTAACTCACTTGCCGAGTTAAATAAAGGATACATTTTATTTTTGAATAATAATAGTATTGATCGTGTCCCTGCTTTCAAATATCTGGGAGTCTGTGTAGATGAAAAGCTGTCTTTTAAATAGCGTATTGATGAGTTAATAAAGACGCTGAGAATAAAAATGGGCTTCTATAGAAATAGGTCCTGCCTCTGGCTAAATAGTTGAAAGCAGATTATTCAGTCAACATTCCTATCGGTCCTAGACTATGGCGACATCATCTATATGAACGCAGCTGCCACTTCATTAAAGACGTTGGATGCAGTTTATCATAGCGCTTTATAACGGGCGACAGTTTTAGTACTCACCACTGCATTCTCTACCAGAAAGTTGGTTGGCCCTTTTTTGATGTCACATTAGCTATGTTTTTATTTATAAAGACCTTTTTTTTTTACAAAAACGCCAACTTTACCTAACATCATTAATAACCTTTAGACATATGAGTTACCACACCCGGTCTCTGGGATGATTAACTCTGGAAACTCCTTTGGTCTCTACTGAGTTAGGTAAATCAGCTTTCAGTTTTCTTGCTCCTTATTTGTGGAACAATCTTCAAAATGTTCTTTAATTGGATGTTCTGGTGCTTCTAGGGCTATTCATAAAGCTGATTGACCTTATTAATGAGAATATGTTTTTTTTATGATCATATTTTTCTTTGTACTTGCATTTTAGCATTTATATTGGTGTGTATTTTCTGTAATTTATGTAAGTCAGGGCTCATCTGTAAAAGACATCTTGGTCTCAGTATGACTCCCTGATAAAATAAAGTTGAAATAAATACTACAAGCCTATTCAATCCTGCTTGCTGGTGGTTTGAGTTTAGTTCAATACTTAGTTTAATGGACATTGAAATGATCAAAACAGTGTAGAAATTATAATGGATTTACATTTATATTCTCTTCACTCTTTCCAGCTTGCTAACAGTCATCAAAACGAAAGCTAGACCGTCAGGGAGCATTGATAATTCCAAAAGCGATTGATTAAGGACTATTTTTTTGCACATTTTTACAATGCGGAAATATATACTGAACAAAAATATAAACGCAACATGTAAAGTGTTGGTCCCATGTTTCATGAGCTGAAATAAAAGATCCCAGACATTTTCCATATGCACAAAAAGCTTATTATTTACATCCCTGTTAGTAAGCATTTCTCCTTTGCCAAAATAACCCATCCACCTGACAGGTGTGGCATATCAAGAATCTGATTAAACAGCATCATCATTACACAGGTGCACCTTGTGCTGGGGACAACAAAAGCCACTCTAAAATATGCAGTTTTGTCACACAACACAATGCCACAGATGTCTCAAATTTTGAGGGAGCGTGCGATTGGCATGCTGACTGCAGGAATGTCCACCAGAGCGGTTGATGTTAATTTCTCTACCATAAGCCGCCTCCAATGTTGTTTTAGAGCATTTGGCAGTATGTCCAGCTTTCCTCACTACCGCAGGCCACATGTAACCAAGCACATCTCGCTTCTTCATCAGTGGGTCATCATAGACCAGCTACCAGAACAGCTCATGAAACAGGAGTAATAAAGCCCTTTTGTGGGGAAAAACTCCTTATGATTGGCTGGGCCTGGCTCACCATTGGGTGGGCCTATGCCCTCCCAGGCCCACCCATGACTGTGCCCCTGCCCAGTCGTGAAATATAGATTTGGGCCTAATATTGATTTAAATTGACTGATTTCTGTCAGGACCCAGTTACGAACCCGGGTCTCCAGAGTGAGAAACAGTCACTAAACCAACTGAGCCACGAATAGTCAGCAGAACCCAGAAGATAATATAATAATAATAATAATATATGCCATTTAGCAGACGCTTTTATCCAAAGCGACTTACAGTCATGTGTGCATACATTCTACGTATGGATGAGGCAGACACAGCAGTACTTGAGACTGTGTATTTAATTAAGTAAAAAGTGAAGTTCTTCAGGAAAACATGTAACTCCACAACCTCAAAAAGGAATTCCACCAGAACAAAGGTAATCCTCCAAGACAAAAAGGTAAATCCACAAGGTGGAAGGTATAGCACAAAAAAAGCCTCAAAAGATACTTAAAACAAACAAACAAGAACAACAAACAAACAAACAAACAACAGAATTCCACAAGAGAGTCCACCGGGATCAACAAGAGTTCACAGAGTACTAGGGCTGGGTGCTAACATACAAACACAGAGCAAAGGACTGAGTAAAACAAAGGGTTTAAATACAATCAGGGGAAACGAGGCACAGGTGCAAATAATAATGGGGATCAAGGGAAAAGAAAAGGTCAAAAGGCACAATGGGGGCATCTAGTGACCAAAAACCGGAACAACCCTGGCCAAATCCTGACAGATTTCCCCATATGAACTGTAACTTAGTAAAGTGATTGAAATTTTTGCATGTATACATTCATATTTCTGTTCAGTATATAATACATTTCATTATATACTGTGAAGAACGAATGCAGGCCGCAGAGCAAAATGAGTTTGACACTCTGGTTTATAGGATATGGGGAAACAGGGTCTGGATGTTCTGTAGAGCAATGCTTTATTATGGACAGACTTCTCCCCATCTTAGCTCCTGTTGTATCAATATGTTTTCAACATTACAGTTTACAATTCAGGGTTACTCTTAGTCACCTCAACTTGCTCAATTCCCACATTATTCATTATCAGATTTAGTTGAGGTTTAGTGTTTAGTGAATGATTTGTCCCAAATACAATGCTTTTAGTTTTTGATATATTTAATACTAACTTATTCCTTGTTACCCATTCTGAAACTAACTGCAGCTCTTTAAATGTTGCAGTAATTTCAGTCGCTGTAGTAGCTGATGTGTATAATGTTGAGTCATCCGCATACATAGACACACTGGCTTTACTCAAAGCCAGTGGCATGTCGTTAGTAAAGATTGAAAAAAGTAGTATATTTGGGTTTGAAAGGAAGCGGGACATTCGTAGAAATCTATGTCTTTTTCTATGAGATGACGTGCAAATTCCTTTCAGGCTACGTTTCTTTTCAGGACTGGGTTTTATTTGAATGTTACCACCCACCAGCATGGCATTGTTTGTTTTTTTCAATTTAAAGTTTTATTAAGTTTTCTTGTTTTTCAATCAACCAATAAAACACATTCCACATTCACAGATGTGACAGGCTTTAAAAAAAGAAAAAGTCAAAAAATAATAATACATTTGAAAAAATAAAAATACAATTAAAATGGATGATAGTCAAATAAAAGCATTTATTTTTCTTAATCTATATATTTTCCTTGGTACATATATATATACATACATAGATACATACATACATACATACGTACATACATACGTACATACATACATACATATACATACACCCACACACATACGCACACGTACTCAAAAACTAAATTAAAATAAAAACACACAAAAAAAAAACATATAACACTTGCAGCAGCACTATCAAGGTTCTTATCAGCTATTTCAAGCATTTGCTGAGACGATGGGCCAATAATTCGTTTTTAGGTTTTACAGTACCTTACACAACATGTATCTGCGCATTTCCCTAGTCACCCCGTTCACTCTGTCCAGTTTGAAATATAGTTGAATAGTGGAGACCAGAGTCTATCAAACTTGGGCTGTCTATTGTGGAGGTCATAAGTGAGCTTTTCAAGAGGAAGAATGTCAACAATCTGGTCAATCCACATTTTAAATGTAGGAGGGGTATTAGAGGCCCACAATAGAAGAATACATTTCTTAGCAAAGTATGCAATAGTCAAATTTTCTCTGTCAGGATCAAGAACAAAGTCCTGCTGGGCATTAAGAAGATAGATACACGGGGTCATATCAAACTATACCTCTAGTATTTTCTGTGCAGCAGTATGTACAGATTGCCAGAATCTGGCAATCTCCCTACAGCTCCAAAATACATGCATATAGGTTCCACTTTCAGAGGTACATCTTTTACAGTTAGGAGATATATCTGTTTTCATTCTATGGAGTCTCAAAGGAGTATAATAAAATTTGTACAAAAATTTGTAATTAGATTCTTTAATTTTTACACTGGTAGAGGAGCAGTATACCCTGTCGCAAACCTCCGCCCATAACTCATCACTGATAGTCAGACCAAGGTCCTTTTCCCAGATTATTTTCAAAGGAGTAAAGGAGGAGCTTCCTTTCTCAGAAAGGAGTCTATAGATGTAAGATATTTTGCCTTTAATGGGTTGTGCTGTGACAAGAAGGGTTTCAACTTCATCCAACTGAGTTCTAAACCTCCTCTTGGAGGTAAATTAGGAAATTACATGTCTAATTTGAAGATATTTAAAAAAAATGGGATCTTGGCACATCGAATTCACTGCAGAGCTCTTGAAAGGATTTCAGTGTAGTGGTTTTCTGATGAAATAGGTCTGAAAAGGTCCTGATTCCTAGAGTATGCCAAAGATTAAAGTTGGCATCCCTCAGGGCTTTTGGCAAGTCTGGGTTGCCTACTATAGGCGAGTGAGAACATATTTGGGAGGAAATGCTCAGGTATTTCTTACAGTCCCTCCACGCTAGTAGGGTGCTGTAAATCGCAAAGGTTTTGGCTATGTTGCCCACTTCACTAAAGTTATTAATGAATGTAATTGAGCTTAAGGGCAATGAACCACAGGATTGGGCTTCTATCTGAATCCACGTTGACTCTTGTCTGTTTGTGATCCATGTTAGCATGTTGCGGATTTGGGCAGACCATTAGTACAATTGAAGGGAGGGAAGGGCAAGACCACCTTTAGATTCAAGTTTTGATAAAGTGGAAAACTTGATCCTAGGTTTTTTATTGCCCCATATAAATTTGGTGATGCTTTGGTTAGTTGTTTTGAAGAAGGAAACTGGGAGATAGCATGGGAGCATCTGAAATAATTAGTTCAGTCTAGGGAGGACGTTCATACGGATTACATTAATTCTTCCTACTAAGCTAATTGGGAGGGAAATCCAGGTTTGGAGATTGTTCTTGATTCGATCCAGGAGTGGAAGATAATTTTCCTTAATAAAAAGGCTATTCAGATCTGGTGTTATGAAGATCCCGAGGTATTGAAACCCCTGTGTTTTCCATTGGAAAGGACAAAGTGTCTTCATAGAGCTGGTGAGTGTAATATTGAGAGGGCAGACAGTGGATTTGTTAAAATTGATCTTATAACCTGAAAACTTGCCATACTGAGCAATTGTGTCTAAAATGAGAGGGAGGGATTTCTCAGGGTTTGATATGTAGAGCAAGACATCATCCGCGTAAAGCGAAATCTTGTGCTGCAGGCCACCTGCAGAAACACCCATAATACTTGGATTGCTCCTTATCAGCTCTGCCAGAGGCTCCGCCCCCAACAAGTAGAGCAGCGGGGACAGCGAGCACCCTTGTCTTGTGCCCCGTTCCAGAGGGAATCTGTCAGAGTTCAGTCCATTAGTAGTAACCATGGCATTTGGATGAGAGTATAGTGATTTGATCCATTTAATAAAATTTGGGCCCATATTTAACTTTTCTATGACTGAAAACAGAAAGCTCCACTCCATCCGGTCAAACGCCTTCTCAGCATCCAGTGAAGCCAGCAGGACAGGGGTCTTCTGTGCCTTTACTTGATCAATAATATCAAAAAGACGGCGAATGTTATCAGAAGAGTATCTGTCTCTAATAAATCCAGTTTGGTCCGCTTTTATTATTTTGGGAAGAAGAGTGTTTCGTCTTTTGGCGAGCAATTTGGTAATTATTTTATAGTCGAAATCCAACAAGCTTATTGGCCGGAAGGACGAGCAGGATAGGAGGTCCTTGTCCTTTTTTAGCAACACTGTAATGCGAGCTGTGTGCATTGAGTCTGGGAGAACTCCGTTTTTGCAAAAATCCTCCAGCATTGGCATGAAGATAGGGCTGAGCTGGGGCCAAAAAGCTTTGTAGAACTCTCTGGGGAATCCATCTGGGCCTGGGGACTTATTAGGTGGCATGGAGGTAATTGCCTCCAGGATCTCCTCAGGAGTGAAGGGGGAGTTGAGATCTTCCTGGTCGGTCTCTGATAGTTTAGGTAGCGAGATTCCCTCTAGGAAAGAGTGGAGTTCTGCCTCTGTGTGTTTTTCCTCAGAGGTATATAGTTTGCAGTAAAAATCATGAAAGGTTAAATGATCTTTTTTGGGTCATATATGACCTCGTCCTCTGCTGTTCGGATAGCCATGATTGTACGCTCTGACTGCTCCTTTTTTAATTGGTGAGCAAGCAATCTACTGGGCCTATTGCTATACTCATGGTATTTCTGTTTAGTAAAGAAAACTTTTTTAATCTCCCGAGTGTAGTCCAAATTCAGTTTGGCTTTGGCTGCTTTAAGATGACTCCAGGAGGTTCTGTCTAGGGATTGTTTATGTATTTTTTCACAGAATTCCAGCTCCCTCTCAAGATCTAGCCTGTGTGCTTTCATTGCTTTTTTCTTAGAGGAAGCGTATGCAATTAGATGACCTCTTAGTGTGGCTTTAGCAGCGTCCCACATTGTGGCCGGAGAAACAGGAGAATCTTTATTGTCTTGTGTGTAGTTGTCTATCCATGTAGTTACCAATGTATGGAACACGTCATTTGATAGCATGGAGGTGTTGAATTTCCAGCTCTTTGACCTCGGGATGTTTTTGCAGAGGTCAAAGCGGAGGTGGACAAAGGCGTGATCTGAAAGTGCTATGGGTCCGATTGTACAAGTGGCTGAATTTATGAAACTCTTTGGGATAAAAATGTAATCTATACGGGAGTAGGTGTTATGGACATTAGAGTAGTATGTATAGTCCATAGATGAGCTATTATTCTCTCTCCATATATCTATCAGTCCCATCTCTTTAGTAAGAGAGTTCAACATCTTTGCAGATCTATGATTTGTGGTGGGGACTTGAGATGATTTGTCTAGGGTTGGGTTAAGGGTACAATTAAAATCTCCGGCCACAACGCCAAAGGAGACACAATGCTCATTGAACAGGGTTATAATTTTTGACATGAAGGCAGGAGTATCTGTGTTAGGGGCGTATATGTTTAATATAGTAATTGGTTGACCATATAGTGACCCAGTTATCAAAATAAATCTCCCCTCCGGATCAGATATGTTTTTGTCAATTATGAATGGAACATTTTTATGGATAAGTATGGCTGTGCCTCTACTGTTTGATTTGAAAGATGAGAAATACACCTGTCCCACCCAAGCTCTGCGGAGTTTGGCATGTTCAGCATCACAGAGGTGTGTCTCTTGTAATAGCGCGATGTCTGCTTTTTCCTTTTTATTGCATGCCCTAGACCATGGCAGTTCCATGTCAATAGATTTAAGGTACTAGTCATCGTTATTGCATGCCCTAGACCATGGCAGTTCCATGTCAATAGATTTAAGGTACTAGTCATCGTCATCGAGCAGTAATCGAACTTTAGTGCAAGTCATCGCTGGGTAAAAGTGGATAGTAATTACAGCTGTGTTCACATAAAAGGAAAATAAATGGTGTACATAAAATAATAATCTCTGAACACCCCAGCCGAGTTCCCAAACAACTCGACACATCCCGTTGGATCTATTACCCCCCCGCTCAGTCTCAATTCTGTGTTCCGAATAAAACAAAAACCGGGAACAGTTAGCAACGCATAACGTCTCCCTCTCCCCACCAAAGAAATGCCTCATCCTCTCCACCCCACATTGAGTAAATAACACAGTTGCCCTCATCCAGACCACAGTAAAAGAGGGGAGAAAAATAAAATCAATAGCCCAGCCTACATATACCTCCCCCAAGGGACATAGGGAACCCCAGGTAATAATAGCAACAACAAAAAAACAGGGAAATAAAAGTAGGCTGAAACATTAATAGTCCTAGGTTAGGCTATACAGCCCATCCCTCTCAGTTAAAGGAAAATAAATATAAATTGGACGGCTATAATGACATTTAGGGGGTGGGTCTCTGGATATCGGCTATATGTCATCTTACCTAATTTAGAAATGGAATTAATCGCATTTAGTCATTGGTCTGTTTCTCATTGGCCAGGATTGTCTTTCAAAAAACATTTGGCCTCTTCGGGAGTTTTGAAGTGTCGCAAGGCTCCTTGGTGAAGAATCCTGAGCTCGTTTGGGTATTTGAATCCCCTGAAGATGCCTCGGTCAATGGAGTATTTCTTCACTTCATCAAATTTTCGGCGCTTTCGGCATATTCCAGCTGACAGGTCCTGGTGTAAAGCGAGTTTGGCGTTTCCCACTGTGATGGTGTTGTTTTTCGCCGCCTGTAGGACTCGTTCCTTGTCGGTGAATCTCAGGAAACGTATGGTGATTGGGCGCGGTGGTTGTCTGGCTGCTGGTGGGGGCCTCAGTGCTCGGTGAGCTCTCTCTCTCGAGTTCTATGGGCCTGTCGGTGGACAGGTGGTTGTCTGGCTGCTGGTGGGGGCCTCAGTGCTCGGTGAGCTCTCTCTCTCGAGTTCTATGGGCCTGTCGGTGGACATGTGGTTGTCTGGCTGCTGGTGGGGGCCTCAGTGCTCGGTGAGCTCTCTCTCGAGTTCTATGGGCCTGTCGGTGGACATGTGGTTGTCTGGCTGCTGGTGGGGGCCTCAGTGCTCGGTGAGCTCTCTCTCTCGAGTTCTATGGGCCTGTCGGTGGACATGTGGTTGTCTGGCTGCTGGTGGGGGCCTCAGTGCTCGGTGAGCTCTCTCTCGAGTTCTATGGGCCTGTCGGTGGACATGTGGTTGTCTGGCTGCTGGTGGGGGCCTCAGTGCTCGGTGAGCTCTCTCCAGTTCTATGGGCCTGTCGGTGGACAGGTGGTTGTCTGGCTGCTGGTGGGGGCCTCAGTGCTCGGTGAGCTCTCTCTCGAGTTCTATGGGCCTGTCAGTGGACAGGTGGTTGTCTGGCTGCTGCTGGTGGCCTCAGTGCTCGGTGAGCTCTCTCTCGAGTTCTATGGGCCTGTCGCTGGACATGTGGAGCCACTCGGGAAGTCTGTCTTGCAGGTAGCGGATCAATGGCATGTTTCCCTCTTCTTTTTCGCTCAGATTGAATAGGATACAATTATTCCTTCGCCCCCTGTTTTCCAGGTCCTCTGTTTTCTCTTCCAGATGCTCCATTTTCTTTTTAGCATATGCTATTGTTTCCATGGCATCTGTCAATAAGTTTTCCATGGATAGGATTCGCCCCTCTGCCTCGTCCAGGCGCCCTGCGTTTATGGTTATCTTGTTGTTGATGTCAGGCAAAGCGTTTTTCAGGATTGTCACCTTGCCCCCTATCGCACTGAGCTGAGAGTTAATGGCATCTAATTTGGTGTTTAGTTCTGTACGTTGGGATCTCAACTCAGAAAGGATGTTTTCGACAGAGTGCGAGGTTGGCATTCGTTGTGCCTCGTGGGGGAGCGGGTTCTCTTGCTCCCGGCTAATGGCGCTAGTTTTTTCTGAAGCTAGCTTCTTCTTGGAGGCTTTTTCCGTCGCTAATACTCGAGTCCAGGTAAAAATGTCACCTGTAGTGTCGCCTTTTGTAGCCGCCATGACTTTTTCTTACTAAAGCTAAATGAGTTTGAACTTGGAGTGGAGGTAAGATTAGGAATTGGAAACTACTTGTGCGTAGCTCTTAGTTCATGCGGCCATCTCGTTCGAGGGTCACGTGATCCCCCCCGGCATTGTTTTTTAATCAGAAACACCTGCAAAGTTCTTCTTCGCGAGACGCAACTGAGCTGAGTCAAACATCGATGTCCACTTGGGCGACTGAGCCATGGTGCAAATACAAATAGGTGTTGCAAACATGTTTTTGAAAGCTCCACTTTTTTTTACGTGAAAATGATCATAATCCGTTGGATAATTCATTTATTTTTCAGCTAGTCTTCATAAAAAATATCTGACCATTTTATAAATGGTATAATAATTGCCTCAAGATGAGAGGTTTTGACCACTAAAGTTTTGCTTCACTACTCGCTCCACTGCTTGATCGGTGCAGCTATAAACCACAAGTGTCTATCCTATAATGAAGGCACCTGCAGAAGAAAATTCAAGGAATTTGTTTATCTATTTTGTTGTGCTGTTACATTTGTATTGGTGCTTCATGTCCGATGCGCAGTGTTGTTACATATCATTTGCGGCGTGCGTCATGAGCAAAGTCATTGAAACCAATCATTTCACTTTCTGGGTGCACAGGATGTTGCTCTACTGCAGCCGAATAGCCTGCCAGCCTACTGAAAGTTTGCTCCATGTCCATTACAGTGTAGAAAAATGCATCTCGAGTGCAAACCATTCAATAGTTATCCATATTACCGTAGCGTCGTCTAACTCTTTCTATTTCTATGGCAGATTCGGCATGCAATTTATGGAAGATGCCCAAGCTTTGGCGATAACAATAGATGGCGATGTTAGACACTGGTTTCCCCTATCCATCTGTGGCTAAATTTTCCCTAAATGCTTTTGACAAATCCAGCTCCAGAACCAGCCATAGCCTAGCCAGCTGGCTAATGTTTTGAAAACAGTGTAGTAAAAAAAACAGCAACAAACATAACATTAGCTAGCTAGATAAGGTTAGCAAGATCAGGTTAGCTGTCAGCGCTCTATTTGTTGTTTCTCCACTCAATCTGAAAATCACCACTACCTAATTCTTTGGAGGTGGAACCTAAATGAGCATTTCTGCTCTAGGACAGGAATGACGTCTAAGTAGGGGCAGAGTTGCCCTCTGGAGGGGCCCTTTAGCCCCTGCAGCATCTTGACCTTCCACATAAACACATAACACCTGACTGGGGATGGAGTAACTGTGATGTTCACTGTTTACCACTAGGGTCTATGGGCTATTTTTATACCACCCCCTACCTTTTCTCTCGCTCTCCCTTTCTCCTTCCTCCACGGGTCATTTCTATTCATCCGCTTTCATTTACTGCCACTTCACATCAGTTAAAGCCAGCTCTCCTTTCTGTCTTGGCAAGCTCCCTCTCCCATCCTCCCTGCCTTTCCCACCTCCCTCCTTCCCTCCCTCTGTATTTCTTTTAATCATGGCTGTCTTTGTGCCAAAGAGAGGGGAGATAAATAACAGCTAATATACTCTGTCCAGATCAGACCATCACAGCACAGCACAGTGTTTCTATAAAATAAACACCTTTGAAAGACAGAGAGAGGCACAGAAAACATCTGTCATTCAGCCTGATGGGACTTTGGGGGCAGAGAGGAATAGAATGTCTACTTTAGAACCTAGTGTAGAATACAACAACCCAGGCTTTGAAACACTCATTAACTGTTTTATGAGACATTTAATGGCTGTTATATTACACACTGCAGTTTTGTGGGGCTTGATGCCTTTGCCAAAACCGCTTTAAGCATCTTGCTGTATTCAGGATGTGTTGTAAAGTCAGTTGGTACTGAAACGGAATGTTATTGTTTCCTTGAATGAGGTAGTTTGCTATGCTTTCTGAATGGAATGAGGCCTGCGGCAACAGAGTTGCACAGATAGAACTGAAAAAAGAATCAGAATCAAAATCTGAATCAGAATCACCTTTATTCGCCAAGAACATTTACAGTGCATTCGGCAAGTATTCAGACCCATTCACTTTTTACACATTTTGTTACGTTACAGCGTTATTCTAAAATGGATTCAAAAATATATATTATTGTCAATCTACAGACAATACCCGTTAATGACAAAGCGAAAACATGTTTTTAGAAATGTTAGCAAAAAAACAGTCATCTATTCAGACCCTTTGCTGAGAAACAAGATTCTCTGGTCTGATGAAACCAAGATTAACCTCTTTGGCCTGAATGCCAAGCGTCACATCTGGAGGAAACCTGGCACCATCCCTACGGTGAAGCATGGTGGTTGCAGCATCATTCTATGGGGATGGTTTTCAACGGCAGAGACTGGGAGACTAGTCAGGATTGGCCCAGTACATCACTGGGGCCAAGATTCCTGTAATCCAGGACCTATATAATAGGCGGTGTCAGAGGAAAGCCCATAAAATTGTCAGAGACTCCAGTCACACAAGTCATCGAAATGTTTTCAATGCTACCGCACGGCAAGCAGTACCGGAGTGCCAAGTCTAGGACCAAAAGGCTCCTTAACAGCTTCAACCCCCAAGCCATAAGATTGCAAAACAATTAATCAAATGGTCACCGGACTATTACATTGACCCACCCTCCATTTGTTTTGTACACTGCTGCTACTCGCTGTTTATTATCTATTCACTTCACCCCATCCTACATGTACAAATTACCACAACTAACCTGTACCCCCGCACATTGACTCGGTACCGGTACCCCCTGTATATAGCCTCATTATTGTTATGTTATTGTGTTACTTTTAATAATTTTTTACTTTAGTTTATTTGGTAAATATTTTCTTAACTCTTCTTGAACTATACTGTTGGTTAAGGGCTTGTAAGTAAGCATTTCACGGTAAGGTGAAATACCACCTTGTATTAGGTGCATGTGACAAATAAAGTTTTATTTTTGATCGAGGGAAAGATGAACGGAGCAAAGTACAGAGAGATCCTTGATAGAAACCTGCTCCAGAGTGCTCAGGACCTCAGACTGGGGTGAAGGTTCACTTTCCAACAGGACAAAGACCTTAAGCACACAGGCAAGACAATGCATGAGTGGCTTCGGGACAAGTCTCTTAATGTCCTTGAGTGGCCCAGCCAGAGCTCGGACTTTAAAGTACCGAGTGAAGGGTCTGAATAATAATGTAAATTTGATATTTTAATGATGAGGTATTGTGTGTAGATTGATGAGGGAAAAAATATTTAATCAATTTTAGAATAAGACTGTAATGAAACAAAATGTGGAATAAGTCCATTTGTCTGAATACTTTCCGCATGCACTGTGTTGACAGCAATAGACAAATCACAGCGAGCACATAGAGTACCTGTCAAAAGCAGTCAAAAGCACATACAGTACCAGTCAAAAGTTTGTACACAACTACTCATTGAAGGGTTTTTCTTTATTCTGATTACTTTCTACATTGTAGAATAATAGAGAAGACATCACAACTATGAAATAACACATATGTATTCATGTAGTAACCATAAAAGTGTGAAACAAATTAAATTATATTTTATATTTTATATTCTTCAAATTAGCCACCTCTTGCCTTGATGACAGCTTTGCACACTCTTGGCATTCTCTCAACCAGCTTCATGAAGTGGACACCTGGGATGCATTTCAATTAACAGGTGTGCCTTGATAAAAGTAATTTTGTGGAATTTCTTCCCGTCTTGCGTTTGAGAATCAGTTGTGTTGTGACCAGGGACGGTGGTATACAAAGTCCATATTATGGCAAGAACAGCTCAAATGAGTAAAGAGAAATGACAGTCCATCATTAATTGAAGACATGAAGGTCAGTCAATACAGAACATTTCAAGAACTTTGAAAGTTTCTTCAAGTGCAGTCGCAAAAGCCTTCAAGAGCTATGATGAAACTTGCTCTCATGATGACACAGAGTTACCTCTGCTGCAGAGGATCAGTTCATTAGAGATTAGAGAACTGCACCTCAGATTGCAGCCCCAAAAAATGCTTCAAAGAGTTCAAGTAACAGACACATCTCAACATCAACTGTTCAGAGGAGACTGCGTGAATCAGGCCTTCGTGGTTGAATTGCTGCAAAGAAACCACTACTAAAGGACACCAATAATAAGAGGAGACTTGCTTGGGTCAAGAAACATGAGAAATGGTCATTAGAACAGTGGAAATATGTCCTTTGGTCTGATGAGTCCACATTTGGTGTGGGGGTGCTTTGCTGGTGACACTGTCAGTCATTTATTTAGAATTCAAGGCAAACTTAACCAGCATGGTTACCACAGCATTCTGCAGCGATATGCCATTCCATCTGGTTTGCGCTTAGTGGGACTGTAATTTGTTTTTCAACAGGAAAATGACCCAACAAACCTCCAGGCTGTATAAGGGCTATTTGACCAAGAAGGATGGACTGCTGCATCAGATGACCTGGCCTCCAGTACCTCCGGACCTCAAACCAATTGAGATAGTTTGGGATGAGTTGGACCACAGAGTGAAGGAAAAGCAGCCAACAAGTGCTTAAAATATGTAGGAACTCCTTCAAGACTGTTGGAAAAGCATTCCAGGTGATGCTGGTTGAGAGAATGTCAAGTGTGTGCATAGTTCTATTTTGAATAATCTAAAATCTATTTTGATATGTTTAACACTTTTTTTTGGTTACTACATGATTCCATATGTGTTATTTCACAGTTTTGATATCTTCACTATTATTCTACAATGTAGAAAATAGTAACAATAAAGAAAAACCCTTGAATGAGTAGGTGTGTCCAAACATTTTACTGATACTGTATGTTTCTTAGAGCTTGGTTAGAGCATGGTTGTCCTGTGGTTATTTCAGAACTGAGCCTGTAATCAAACTCACAAATGCTGATGCTCTAGATACTCAACTAGTCTAAAGAATACCAGTGTTATTGCTTCTTTAAGCAGAACTGTCACGTCCTGACCTTCCTTTTTATGTATCCATTTGAGTTTGGTCAGGGCGTGAGTTGGGGTGGGCATTCTATGTGTTGTTCTATGTTTTTGTATTTCTGTGTTTGGCCTGGTATGTTTCCCAATCAGAGGCGGCTGTTTATCGTTGTCTCTGATTGAGAACCATACTTACGCAGCCTGTTTTCCCACTATGGGTTGTGGGTAGTTGTTTTCTGTCTTTGTATTAGTTACAAGACGGAACTGTTTCGGTTGTTCTTTTTGTTTACTTTGTATTGTAGTCTTCCGTTTAATAAAATGACGAACACTTACCACGCTTCATATTGGTCCGATCCTTCCTACTCCTCGTCAGAAGAGGAGGAAAATCGTTACAAGAACATTTTTCAGCTGTGCTAACATAATTGCAAAAGTGTTTTCTAAAGATCAATTCACCTTTTAAATGGATCAACTTGGATTAGCTACACAACGTGCCATTGAAACACAGGAGTGATGGTTGCTGATAATGGGCCTCTGTACGCCTATGTAGATATTCCATTAAAAATCAGCTGTTTCCAGCTACAATAGACATTTACAACATTGACAATGTCTACATTGTATTTCTGATCAATTTTATGTTATTTTAATGGACAAAACATTTGCATTTATTTCAAAAACAAGGCCATTTATAATTGACCCCAAACTTTTGAACGGAAGTGTACATGTAAAGACAATTTTCTATAAAAAACACAACAAATCAAATCAAATTTTATTGGTCACATACACATGGTTAGCAGATGTTAATGCGAGCGTAGAGAAATGCTTGTGCTTCTAGTTTCCACCGTGCAGTAATATCGAACAAGTAATCTAACAATTTCACAACAACTACCTTATAGACACAAGTGTAAAGGGATGAATAAGAATATGTACATATAAATATATGGATGAGAGATGGCCGTGCGGCATAGGCAAGATGCAGTAGATGGTATAGAGTACAGTACATACATATGAGATGAGTAATGTAGGGTATGTAAACATGATATAAATTGACATAGTTTAAAGTGACCAGTGATACATTTATTACTTCCTACTTTTCATTATTAAGGTGTCACGTTCGTTAGAATAATTACTTCAAAGCGCAGCGTGATCTGGGTTCCACTTCTTTTTATTTCTAGGTGACACTTACAGAAAACAATACATGCAATAAATCTCAAAACGAAACGTGAAGCTAACAATAGTGCTAACAGGCAACTATACATAGTCAAGATCCCACAAAGCACAAAGGTGAAATGACTGCCTAAAGATGATCCCCAATCAGAGACAATGACAAACAGCTGCATCTGATTGTAAACCATGCCTGGCCAACATAGAAACATAATCACCTACATGACCCACCCTAGTCACACCCCGACCTAACCAACATAGAGAATAAAAAGCTCTCTATGGTCAGGGCGTGACATGAGGTGGCTAGAGATTTGAGTCAGTATGTTGGCATCAGCCACTCAATGTTAGTGATTGCTGTTTAACAGTCTGATGGCCTTGAGATAGAAGCTGTTTTTCAGTCTCTCAGTCCCAGCTTTGATGCACCTGTACTGACATCGCCTTCTGGGTGATAGCTGGGTGAACAGGCAGTGGCTCAGGTGGTTGTTGTCCTTGATGATCTTTTTGTTCTTCCTGTGACATCGGGTGGTGTAGGTGTAGGTGTCCTGGAGGGCAGGTAGTTTGCCCCCGGTGATGCATTGTGCAGACCACACTACCCTCTGGAGAGCCTTACGGTTGTGGGCGGAGCAGTTGCTGTACCAGGCGGTGATACAGCCCGACAGGATGCTCTCGATTGTGCATCTGTAAGTTTGTGAGTGTTCTCTGTGATAAGCCACATTTCTTTAGCCTCCTGAGCCTGAAGAGGCGCTGTTGACAGTAAAGCTGAAAGTACGTTCTAAGAATGTTGTTTAAAAACATATACATTCTGTTCTCAGCTTCAACAAAAACTCTCTATCCTCTATGTTGTTATGTGTGTTCTGGTGTGTCAGCCGTACTAACTAATTGGCCACACCCGAACTTAATGAGTTAATTTTTCCTTTTAAACGACATGCCACAAAATATAAATGTGTTTGCATGATTAATGCCAAAGCAACTAAAAAAATCGGTGTCTTGTCTGTGCTTGGAGTTCCAAACTAAGCTAGCAGTGTAATTAAACGTCTTATTGAGACATGTTCTCAGATCTTTATTTACACTGAACAAAAACATAAGCAGTTATGGAGGATTGAGACACATACGATGCTGAAAACTGACAGATTTTAATGGGGATTTTTTACATGAATTTACTTTCATTCACATACTGATGCGTCAACATGTAAAGTGTTGGTCCCATGTTTCATGAGCTGAAATAAAAGATCAGAGACATTTCCATATGCACAATAAGCTTCTTTCTCTCAAATGAGTTCACACCCCTCTTAGTGAGAATTTCTCCTTTGCTAGATTAATCCATCCACCTGCAGGTGTGGCATAACAAGAAGCGGATTAAACAGCATGATCATTACACAGGTGCTCCTTGTGCTGGGGACAATAAACGGCCACTTTAAAATGTGCAATTTTGTAACCAATCAAAATGCCACAGATTTCTCACATTTTGATGGAGCGTGCAATTGGCATGCAGACTGCAGGAATGTCCACAAGAGCTGTTGCATTCGAATATTAGGTTAATTTCTCAACCATAAGCCACCTCCAGCGTCATTTTAAATAATTTGGCAGTGTGACCAACTGGCCTCACAACCACAGACTGGCACGCTGTAGAAGTGTGCTCTTCACTAATGAATCCCGGGTTTCAACAGTACCAGGCAAATGGTAGACAGCGTGTATGGTGCCGTGTGGGCGGTTGGTTTGCTGATGTCAACGTTGTGAGTAGAGTGCCCCATGGTGGCTGTGGGTTATTGGTATGGGCAGGCATAGGCTACGGACAATGAGCACAGTTGCATTTTATCGAATGCACAGAGATACCGTGGCGAGATCCTGAGACCCATTGTCGTGCCATTCATCCAGTGCCATCATCTCATGTTTCAACATGATAATGCATGGCCCCGTGTCGCAAAGATCTGTACACAATTCCTGGAAGCTAAACATGTCCCAGTTTTTCCATGGCCTGCATACTCACTAGACATTTCACCCATTGAGCATGTTTGGGATGCTCTGGATCAATGTGTATGACAGCATCTTCCAGCTCTCGCCAATATCCAGTAACTTCGCACAGCCATTGAAGAGGAGTGGGACAAGATTCCACAGGCCACAATCAACAGCCTGATCAACTCTATGTGAAGGACATGTGTCGTGCTGCATGAGGCAAATGGTGGTCACACCAGATACTGACTGGTTTTCTGATCCACCCCCTACCTTTTTTTAAAGGTATCTGTGACCAACAGATGCATGCATATCTGTATTCCTAGTCATGTGAAATCCATAGATTAGGGCCTATTTAATTTATTTCAATTGACGGATTTCCGTATATGAACTGAAACTCAGGTAAATATTTGTTGCATGTTGCGTTTATATTTTTGTTCAGTATAATTACCTTCAAATAACCTTCTCAGAATGTTAATAAAACCTCCCAGGAAAACATTCCGGGAACCATAGTAAAACATTCTCAGAACCTTTCTGCAACCTAAAAATGTATATTTCCAGAACATGCATACAGCCATCTACACACAATATTCCATAATGAAAACATATATATATATTTTTATATCTAATTTATATAAGTATTCACACCCCTGAGTCAATAATTTGTAGAAACACCTTTGACAGCTATAACAGCCTTCCACACCTGGATCGTGGAACATTTTCCACACCTGGATCGTGGAACATTTTCCACACCTGGATCGTGGAACATTTTCCACACCTGGATCGTGGAACGTTTTCCATTTATAATTTTCAAAATTCTTCAAGCTCTTTCTAATTGGTTGTTGATCATTACTAGACAACCATTTTCAGGTCTTGCCAAGTAGATTTATGTCAAAACTGTAACTCAGCCACTCAGGAACATTCACTGTCTTCTTGGTAAGCAACTCCAGTGTAGATTTGGGCTTGTGAATTTGGTTATTGTCCTGTTGAAAGGTGAATTCATCTCCCAGTGTCTGGTGGAAAGCAGACTGAACCAGGCTTTCCTCTAGGATTTTGCCTGTGTCTAGCTCCATTCCATTTTTTATCCTCATAAACTCCCCAGTCCTTAACAATTACAAGCATACCCATAACATAATGCAGCAACCGCTATGCTTGAAAATATGGGGAGTGGAAGTCAGTAAGGCGTTGTATTGGATTTGCCCCAAACGTAACACTTTGTATTGCGGATAAAAAGTTAATTTTCTTTCTCTCCGGCAACTGACTTAGGAAGGATGCCTGTATCTTTGTAGTGACTGGCTGTATTGATACACCATCCAAATTGTAATTAATAACTTCACCATGCTCAAAGGTATATTCAATGTCAGCTTTTTTTTACCAATAGGTGCTCTTCTTTGCAAGGAATTGGAAAACCTTCCTGGTCTTTGTGGTTGAATCTATGTTTGACATTCACTGTTCGACTGAGCGACCTTACAGATAATTGTATTTGTGGTGTACATAGATGAAGTAGTCATTCAAAAAATAGTTAAACACTATTATTGCACACAGAGTCCATGCAACTTATTACGTGACTTGTTAAGCACATTCTTACTCTTGAACTTATTTAGGATTGCCATAACAAAGGGGTTAAATACTTATTGACTCTCTCTCCCTCTGCCAATCTGGCCCTCACTGCCAGAGACACCTGTAGCCAGGAGGACCCTGCTTTTAGCTATTTCAGGGCTGGAACCTTTGACTGTTATTCATGTAGGTCTGTTATTCCTGTAGGTCTGTGGATCAGGGCGTTATTCCTGTAGGTCTGTGGATCAGGGCGTTATTCCTGTAGGTCTGTGGATCAGGGCGTTATTCCTGTAGGCCTGTGATTCAGGGCATTATTCGTGTAGGTCTGTGGATCAGGGCGTTATTCTTACAGTTCTGTGGATCAATGCGTTATTCCTACAGGTCTGTGGATCAGGGCGTTATTCCTACAGGTCTGTGGGTCAGGGCGTTATTCCTACTGGTCTGTGGATCAGGGCGTTATTCCTACAGGTCTGTGGATCAGGGCGTTATTCCTACAGGTCTGTGGGTCAGGGCATTATTCCTACAAGTCTGTGGATCAGGGCGTTATTCCTACAGGTCTGTGGATCTGGGCGTTATTCCTACAGGTCTGTGGATCAGGGCGTTATTCCTACAGGTCTGTGGGTCAGGGCGTTATTCCTACAGGTCTGTTGATCAGGGCGTTATTCCTACAGGTCTGTGGATCAGGGCATTATTCCTACAGGTCTGTGGATCAGGGCGTTATTCCTACAGGTCTGTGGATTAGTGCGTTATTCCTACAGATCTGTGGATCAGGGCGTTATTCCTACAGGTCTGTGGATCAGGGCGTTATTCCTATAGGTGTATGGATCAGGGCATTATTCCAGTAGGTCTGTGGTCTGTCAGGACGTAGGATGAAGTTGTCTGTAGACGCTTGTCATGTAACTTGTGTGTTTTCTTGCTGGTGTTTTGATGATATGGGAACTGTGGTTGGTTGGTTTTAACCTGTCTGAACAGTTGTCTGTGTGTAGTTGTAGTTTGGAGGTTGTGTAAGGACAAACATATAGTATTTCCAAAGTGGAATTCAGACTGGGATCGTAGAAGTATTCCTGTTGATGGTACTGTCATTCCCAGGTGGAGGTGACATCAAGAAGAAAGGTAGATTGCTCAGAGAACTTTTTGTTTGGTAATACTTGAGAACTCACTGCCTCCAGTTGTTATTACCTAACTGTGTTTTTTTCATCACTGTGGACTTTTCTCAGCTGGCAGCCAATCGCACTCCTTTTATACTAGTGTGGTGAATCACCTGCAGCTAACACACCTTGTATGTTTTACTATAAAAAGAGAGAAAAGAGAGAAATGTCAGCCTTCATGGTATTTTATACAACGGGTAGGTCTAATCCTGAATGCTGATTGGTTAAAACCGCATTCCAGCCGGTGTCTATTCCACTAGTTTCCACTGGCTAAATTTATGACTTTAAAATGCCTATTTACTATTTTCCATCTGACTGCACAATCCACTGTCGCATCAGCCCAGCCAGGCAATTTATAAACTTGATCTCCACTATAAAAAGCATATAGACGTTACCTCACATTTCTTTTAGACTAGCATTTAGTTTTCAACAATGGAGATTTGTATAAACCTTGCTGTCTGTCTCTCTGACATTAGCAACATTGTTTCAATATTCAAATTTGATCTCCAGCTGTCCCATAGTAATGAATCTGTTGGGACTCGGGACGAGAGACAGGCAGGCAGGCAGCATTTCTCAGCCAGTCAAAATCATTAATCAGCTGGCACAATTTTTATGGATATATACAAATTAAATGGCAATTGAAAAAAGGTAAAATTAAATGAAGTGCAGCTAGTTTGCAGTCTTTCCAGCTTCAGTTTGAAGTGATTTTGTTAGCTGTGTTGTCGGCTAGCTCCCCTGAACAACAGTCTCCTGACAGAAGAGCACATTTTCTATGTCAGGCAGAATCGCGCCTCACTAGCTCATTGTTATGGATGTATCCAAATAAATGTCACTAGAAAACAGCTTAAACAAATGCAAATGCAATTATTGTTCTTATTCTGGCTGCACTGTTTGTTGTGCTGGTGAATGAGGACCCAAAAGCGACTTAACAGAAACAGAGTCTTTATTCCAGTCTTTAACAAAAACGATAATCCTGGAAATTATCTCAGGAAAATACAATCAGGAAAACTGAAATCCTCTCGTCAGTAGAGAGGAACGACTGGAGACGCGACCACAGACTGCAGGTCGCTTCGGGAAGGCACAGGCCGTAGCTGACATAGACACCTGCTCACACGCAGCATCTGAAGAAGGCAAAAACACGACGGAACAAGAACACAGCACAGCAAACATCGAACAAGGATCCGACAAGGACAGAAGCGGAAAACAGAGGGAGAAATAGGGACTCTAATCAGAGGGCAAAATAGGGGACAGGTGTGAAAGAGTAAATGAGGTAGTTAGGAGAATGAGGAACAGCTGGGAGCAGGAACGGAACTATAGAGAGAGAGAGAGAGAGGGAGAGAGGGAGGGGGAGAGAGAGGGATAGAAAGAGGGAAAGAACCTAATAAGACCAGCAGGGGGAAACGAACAGAAGGGGAAGCACAAGGACAAGACATGACAAAACATGACACTGTTTGACGTAACTGTAAGTTAGACGTAGTTGGCTAGCTCTTAAAGCAAGGGATAAGAACGTTGCCAGCCAGTATGGCAATGGAACATTTAGAATGAACGCGTCCCTAGATACAGAACAAAAAGATTGAATGACTGGGTTGCGTCTCTGGCAATTGAAGCGATAGAATCAACGACCAGCCGTCTTGGGTAGCGACCCTACATTTGTGTTGGGACAATATCTTGTGGAAGGATAACATAGTATAAATAAATTAATCAAAATAAAGTTTTTAATGAAAATATGTAAATCATGATTTGAATATGTTGGTAACACGTTGTATAAAAACAATAATGCCCTCGAAGCCGGTGTTTGGAGGATATATTGGCACGGTTTGCCGGCCCTTGACTTTGTCTCAGGCCTGACAACACCCGTGCCAATATGTCCTCCAAACACCGGCTTCGAGAGCTTTATCAAATACACACAACCGCTTAGTGCCAACACCAGGATGGGTAAATACTTATGCTGAATAGCTTGTTTAGCTCTGAGAGTGTTTGTTGTGTTGTCAGCAGAGGGTTTTAAGAGCTGTTTGACATTTTGGAATGCCTGAGGTACTGTTAATCCTGTGGTTGTGCAGTCAGATATTCAAACTCATTTGACAATGTAAACTTGTCCAATCATACTTTACATGAGATTCTCAATACCAGCAGTGTTATGGGCTAGGCTCATTGGCCCTCTTGCGGTCAGACACAGTGGGTGTTGAGAGAGACTAATACTAGAGTCCCTCCAATGAAAAGCATAGATTCCAAAGAAGAGCCATTTTCCCACTGTTTCAATAGTTGTGGATGTTAGAGTGGTTTCTGTGCAAAGCCTGCCCTCTTTTGGTCAAAGGGTCATTTCAGCAAACTAATGAGTTTGAGTTTTATGATGTCAGATTTAGGATATACATTGTTTTCTGTGTAAACTGTAACTATAAACACTTTACACATACAACTGACTTTATGCGGTATATTTATTTTTATTAATGTACTTATTGACATGTGTAAATGCAATTATCACAGTACAATTCATGAAATAATACAACTTTTTCTTTTCTTTTTTCTCCCGATGTGTTTGCCTACACACATGGGTCTTTCTATAAATAATGGGGCCAACGTGTGACAACGTGACAACGTATTTTCATGCAGTTCCACATGTTATGGTTCAATTAGATGAATAAAAGTGAATGTATGCAAATTGAACCATAACTCCTCCTATTCAACATCATAGGCCCAGGACTAGGCAGGGTTTATACGGACATTGGCAAGTCAAATTCAAGGACTTTCAGGGACTTTTTCAAGCACTTCATTGTCATTTTCAAGGACCTCAATGTTATACAATTGCATAATTTATATAATAGTACATATATGGCCTGATTTAGAGCCCACCCCCCTTCCTCCCCAAACATGCAAAAAAGTGTTTCAAAAATATTTAAAAAATAGGCCATTACCACTTTAAGAATAATGCTATTTTTAGGTCTTGCCAATGCAGTGATATTCAAATATTATTACATTATTTGAAGCGGAAGGAAACAAACGGAAGTGGCCACATCTCTGACAAAAACGGATTAAAATTAAATCACGCGTAATTATAAGGGAGCAGAGAATCTATAAATTACTTACAATAATTACAAGGACTTTTCGAGCACCAAATTGGAAAATCAAAGTAGGCCTGTTCCAGCACTTGAATTTCTGAGCTCCAAGTTCAAGTTCAAGTAGGCTGCATCAAACCTCTTGTAAATTGTTTAAAATGACAAACTACACGTTTGTTGTCATTTATATCCAGAACAATTAATAGGAAAAGTGTTAGGTGTTGCGCAATAGTCTATCCTATACAATTGTGCACAGTAGACTCGGTGTCTAATCCAAGGCACAGAAACATCTGAAAACATGAACTCATTACCTTACTGCTTTCATCGTTAAATCCTGCTGTAAATCAAGCATATATTATATCCAACGTGGATCCAGGCACAACTGTCTTCACCGGGGAATAAATGAGATTTACAGAACTTATTTGCTCCAATTCAGATAGATCACTATATTTTTTCAGATACTTATTCCATGGATCTAGTTGACTGGTGACAAGAAATCTGTAAACATTATGAAATTAGGTGGATTAAGTTACTGATTCCAAAAACATTCTAAATACAGCCCTTTTGCCTGTTAAATACAGCCCTTTTGCCTGTTAAAATACAGCCCTTTTGCCTGTTAAAATACAGCCCTTTTGCCTGTTAAAATACAGCCCTTTTGCCAAAAAAGAAAAGACATTTCAGCATTCATTTTGTGCCATTTGTCTGGTGTTTAGTAAACTCTGAATGGTTCTAAAAAGAGAAAGCTTGTGCCTGAGGTTATTATAACATTTGTGTGCTTTCAAAACATACTGTAAAAGACCAATCTTCCTCATATTTCCACTTGTAAATCCTGTTCCCATACCAGTCTAGGATAATTCCATGGTAACGGATTTACGCTTTTTTTCACTTA